>NC_136261.1:55812598-55875098 GCF_964187855.1 Myxine glutinosa
CATCATCTTGCATGCACAGCTCGTTTCAAATCCCCCCACAACATCTCGATGGGATTTCGATCCGGGCATTGACTTGGCCATTCCAGAACCCTCCATTTCTTTCTTTTCAGCCATTCCTTGGTGGTTTTACTGGTATGTTTAGGGTCATTGTCATGTTGCAAGGTCCACCTTCGGTTGAGCTTCAACTTTCCGACAGATGGCCTCAAATTATCCTCAAGCACCCTCTGGTGCAATGAAGAATTCATAGTGGATTCTATGATGGTGAGCTGCCCAGGCCCTGATGGAGCAAAGCTGCCCCAAACCATAATATTTCCACCACAATGCTTTACAGTTGGTATCAGGTTATTGTGGTAAAATGCTATCTTTGGTTTTCGCCAAACATGTCTTCTGGTACTGTGGCCAAATAGCTCTACCTTTGACTCATCTGTCCAGAGCACATTGTTCCAGAAGTGCTGGTCTTTGCCTCGGTGTTCATTGGCAAACTTTAGTCTTGCCCTGATGTTCTTTCTGGACAGCAAAGGTTTCCTCCTGGCACACCTCCCATGTAGATCAAATTTGTGCAGCCTCTTTCTAATGGTAGACTCGTGCACTTTGACATCAACAGTGGCAAGAGCTACCTGTAGGTCCCGTGATGACATTCTGGGGTTCTTCGAGACTTCTTTCAGCATCTTGCGGTCTGCTCTCGGGCTGAACTTGCTGGGGCGGCCTGGCCTGAACAAGTTGGCAGTTGTTTGGAATCTTCTCCACTTGTAGATGATCTTCCGGACAGTCGAATGATTGATTTCAAATTGTTTGGAGATCTTTTTAAATCCCTTCCCAGACTCGTAGGCATCTATAACCTTCTCTCTGAAGGCCTCAGAGAGTTTTTTTGATCTAGGCATGGTGATGCCACACACTTCAACAACAAATAGCAAACCAAACGAAATGTCTGAGGTTTAAATAAAGACAGCTTCCTCCAAGATCCTCTCCGACGATGTTCTAATCATTTGCACCTGAGCTGGTGCACCTGATTCTAATTTTAGGTATTTGAAGTAGTGATAAATGTAGGGGTGTACTTACTTTTTCCACATGCGAAATTTGCATTTATGTTTATTTAAATTATACAATGGACTCCAAAATGTAAATGTTTCATGATATTTGTTGTATTATATCACCTTTATCTATCAATATTGTTGAAATGAAGATCAAATAGCTGTATGTTGAAATATGTTGAAAAAGTCAAAACTTTGCATGGGGTGTACTTACTTTTTCAGGTGACTGTTTATACACGCACGTGCATACGTCTCGTGTTGGATGTCAATTCCCATCGAGCAATAAGGCAGTGAGAAAACTTACGTTGTTTTTAGCATTTGGCTTCATGGTAATGGCTCCATAAAGCTCTTCTCCTCTCCTTACCGTGAGGTAATCGTCAAGGTAGAAAACCGTTTGCTTCCAATGAGAGTATGCAGCATCGGGGCCTATCACACAATGGGAAGCAATCGGAGTAGCAATGGGTTATTCATGGTACTGTATCATCAATTTGATTCGGTAAATAAACTCTTGAGCAAGTGAGCCATATTTTGTACCGGTAGAGAAGCCTGTTCTTTTGTGACACTTAGTAAACTCTATGTTGAAGTATGCCACCAGAGCATGGATGTAGTCATTTCGGTTTACTTGGAGACAAAATGGTGACGTAAAAGTTAGGTCATCCACATTGACTGTAGCGATGTCCACCTCCTGCCAAGGAATATGGCAGACAGCATTATGCATTACATGCGTCAGAGGTCAAAACTCATGACGTGGCCTGTTGTTCTCTTGGAGTAATTCCAAACATTTATGCCATTTCACACACACATAACGAAAGTTAAACAAATCACACTAATTCGTAATGGTTATCATTTGAGCAGCCTAATGTGCACGTGTCCCTCACCTTTATCAAGCATGAGTTTGTCACGACCTGTTTGGGATCGACAACATCAACCAAAGGCTCTTTTATGGCCACGTCTCGGATACAGGTCATGTCAAAGCCATAAACATTCTCCCACCCTGCAGAAAAGGCAACACACTTTGCACATTGTGGACACATAAATACACTAACACATGAATCACTCTGGGCCTCTACGAGATCATACTCGTATATATAAGCTTAGTTACAGTTGTAAAACACCGCAAATTTTATTTAGGTCTGAAATTCTTCAACATAAACATTTAAACCAGATGTTGCACAATCTTGAATATTACATTTTTGCAGAGGATTCAAAATTTTAAAACAAGGAAACGTAGTATTACTATTCCCTGAACACTATTTTATTGACTCAAAGACAAACCCAGGTAAAACATTCCAGCTATATTACACTATATAACATTCTAGCTGAAATACACGGCATTGCCCGGGGAAATTCAATGCAATACGTATTGCCATATTAGGTCAGAAACAAAAATATCTTGGTAGCCCAGCGGTACATCACTTGCACGGAAAGTTTGCTTTCACGACGTGGGAATGCAAAATAAAACTACAAGGTATTCATGGAATACTTGCCCTGTGCAGTCAACTTGGTGTGAGCCAACTCTTCTGTTTTTGATTGATCCAATATGATACAATTTTTGAGTTTTTTATTTAATATTTTATTTGATCCAATATGGCTGCCAGACCACGTGAGCGATTACATCATAAATTAATATTCTCTAATATAAAATTGCTGTGTGGATCATGCTCAAGAAACTTCAAACTAATCAGACTAAGCGTTTTACCTGTCGAATTATGACGTCATAATTAAGGCACCAATGACGTCATCGTTAACAATTTGATTGGCCGTGAAGACACAAAATATCGTAACATTTTGTCCAAGTTACACGAGTCTGTTTTAACATATATACAACAGGCCTGTTGTTTGTGTCCTTCATTTAGAGCCAAATTATTGCTAAACTACAGGTTTGTTTTCCGATTTGTGTTTAAAATATCAAGTTATTCCTCGATCATAAACTGATGTCTGTAGAGCGCATACCTCTAGTCTAGTAGAGCGTAGTCTGTAGAGCTCCACCAGGCTGACCACTTTACGTTTTGTATCCACTGATAGGCCGGATCTGGATTCGGACCTGAACCAAAATCGAATCGGCTTGTTCTTGTCACCTAACCAACTTCTCCACCAAGTTTAGTCACAAGTCGTCCAACTTTTTGAAATATCATTTTATATATCTATCGTTTTGTGTACAAGATCAAGGCTCGTGTAAGAGCTAACATTAATCACAAAAAAAACAAACGGACACATTAAAAAACATAATAAAGGGAGCGGGAGACAGGATGGGGAGAGAGAGGGAAGCACACAAGAACAACAGTAGAGGACAGGGACATCGGGAGATCTGTAGGAGGGAGAGGGCTTGGGGGGAGGAGGCATGGGAAAGGGGGGGGGGGGGTGGGAGAGGTATAAAACACATGGACAATGCAAGGACTTCCAGGAAAGAAGTCGGTATTTCAGAAAAGTGGATCTGGGGTGAAATTAACAGGGGTAGAAAAGATCAAGGTTATGGATGGGGGAAGATAAGAGATGGTGGTGAACAGCTGTTATAAAGACCTGGAGGGAGGAGTGAGATTGAAGAGAGCGAGAGAGTTTGTTCCAGAGGCAAGAGAAAAGAGGAATGAAAGAGTGAAGGTGAGCAGAGTCTTGATTTTGGCAGTTTCACCAGAAGAAGGTTGCTGGCAGATCTTGTGCGACCTGCAGGAACATTTGGGGGACAGAGCACAGACAGAGCTGGGGGAGCTAGGCTGAAGAAGAGTCGGTAGAAGACAGAAAGTCCACCAACCTGCCTGCGGTGAGTGAGTGAAAGTCCCTCAGAGTTAGCTTCATCGCAGGAGATTCCAATGATTCTGAAAGCTTCGGTTTCAACAGCGTGAAGTCGAGCTAGGTGTGAGGCAGGAGAACCAGCCCAGAGGGGAGAACAGTATTCCATTGAATTGCGGATGAAAGCCTTGTATGTGGTGATGAGCTCAGGTGTGCCAAGAAAGAACTTCGCACGACGGAGGAGGCCCAGTCGGCGACTGGCTTAGGAGGCCGGCTTGGAAATGTGGTTTCCCAGGAAAGATCATGGCAGATAGTGAGACCCAAAAGCTTGAGTGACAGAACTTCTTGGAGAGGATTGTTCAGAAAGTAGATGGGAGGGTTGTCCAGATGGTCTTTTCGGAGAGACATAGTGAGAGTGTGAGATTTGTCAGGATTGAAAGACATGTTCCACTTGTTTGACCAGTCTGTAATTTTGTTACAGTCTGCAGAGAGTGAGGAGGCTGCAGACTGCCGATCCGAGGGATAAGGTATGGAGCGGCAGAGAGTGGAGTCATCAGCAAAGAGATAGAGAGGGTTATTCAGAGAGTCGGAGAGATCATTGATGAAGACCAGAAAAAGCACAGGGCCCAGAACACTGCCTTGGGGAACTCCAGCCTGAACAGGAAGGGGAGATGAGAGAAATCCATTCAGGGCCACACGGTGAATACGACCAGAGAGGAAGTCCGCAAGCCATGTGTGGAGATTTCCATGGATACCATAGGAGGAGAGTTTGGTGAGCAGAGCGAGGTGCCAGACCGTATCGAAGGCACATGATATGTCAAGGGAGACAGCTCTGATTTCCTGTTTGGCATTGAGGACATCCATCCATTGTTGAGACAGCAGAAGCAGCATGTCCAGAGTGGAATGACCTGGTCTGAATCCAAATTGATGATCGGAGATCAAGCCATTGGAGAAGAGGAAGGATTTGATATCCGAAAAGAAGCATGAGATTGAAGATAGTATAGAGATGGTTCCACAGTTGGGGGAAAAAAAAAAGAGAAATAAATGAGTGGAGGTGAGCAGTGGTTTCTAGATTTAGGCAGTTTCACTAGGAAGGGGTTGCTGGTGGACCACGTGTATCCTGCAGATACCTGAAAGGAACAAAGCATGGCAAGGACGGGCAGAAGGTTGACAAGTTTGAAAGCTCATCCTTGAGATAGGACAGATGTTGTTTTCTGGCTCTCCAGAGAGACACATTTGTTGCGAGCTTTGTGGAATGATCTGAGGTTTCTTCAGTTGGATTTACCTTCCAGGAGCATGGTGTTTTAAAGCAACTGCCTCACCACAGGAGTACCAACAGCGGGAGGACTGGCAAGATATTTGAAAACGAGATGGGATGAATCTGTGCATAAGAGCAGGTGTCCGTGGAAGAATTCCCAGGCTGAATTGATATCAGTGGCTGTGGATATAGGAGACCAGTCTTGATGCGGAGAAGAAAAAAAAAGACCAAAAAAAGAAAACAAAATTTACATGTATACATTTTTAACCGCGAACACGCGAAGCACGAATGTAAAAGCAGATCATATGTTATGATGAACCATGATTACACGGGGTCCGCGAATTTTGGGACCGCGATTGTCCAGGTCCGACTGTATTAGGTTGGCAGTACAATCAGTCAACAAACACACACCAAAAGTATATTTTAGTCAGATGATTTTCAGGATCCTGGAGAGACAAAGCTATTTAAAACAACTCATATTATCATGCCAACACGAGCTTACTTTTTATGCCTCCACCCTCAAAGGTGGCTGGAGGCATTATGTTTTCGGGTTGTCCGTCTGTACATACATACTTCCGTCCGTTCGTTCGTTCGTTCGTTCGTCCATCCGTATGTACTTACATCCATCTGCATGGGCCAAACCTCGTTTTTCTCAGCAATTACATGTCCGATTGAGACGAAACTTTCAGGGTAGGATCTACACCCATGTAGAACGTTTTTTTGATAATTGTGATGTCATAGGTCACATGGTATGGCAGCCATCTTGGATTAAACGCAAGTAATGAAAAATTATTTCTCAGAAACCACTGAATGGAAAAATTTGAAACTTGGCACATTTTCAAGTACTCCCAATTGGGCACAAAAGCACGAAAATGGTGACATCGGTGAAGTAGTATACCAGCCATAAATGTTTTAATCGAATGCCTTGTCCTAAAAATCTGAAATAGCATGCACATGATCTATCTCCCATTTGTATTTAAATATTAAATTTAGGACATCATAGGTCACATGGTTTGGCAGCCATATTTGATTTAACCTGAAATCTTTTAAAAAATCATCTTCTCCCAAACCATCGCAGCGATCAACTCAGAACTTTACATGCGTCATTGACTAGGCATAGCAATTAAAAGTTGATCATGCAACCGTCATTGGTCACATGGTGTGGCAGCCATATTAGATTAAAAGAAAAGATTAAATAATTATATCTCAGAAACCGCTTACTCTCTTGATGCGAAACTTTACAAATGTTACTACCACCATTGCTGCATATAGTTAAAAAATGATGACATCGTAGGGCACGTAGTCTGGCAGCGAACTTGGATAGAAAAACGAACCTTATCCGATCAACACGAAACTTCAAAACGTGATCCCCTGCCCATACATATGCAGAGTGTACATTTTTATGTCATATGTCACGTGGTTTGGCAGCCATATTAGTTTGAAAGCTGATATTTAAAAACCCCCTTCTCCGGAACCGCTTCACCGATCAATGTAAAACCAGTCAAAATGTGATACTTAAGAACAGCTGAAGGGATTTAAATCAAACTTGTATATTTTTAGGACAGTCAACGAGAGCACCTACCCATTGTCATGGGCATGGACTACGTGGAGGCATATTGGCGACGCAGTCGCATTGCTCTAGTTTTATTTTATTTTTTTTGGGGCACAGATGGAAACAAATGAAATGCGTTTGGTAAAATTAAAATGCACCCCCCAAAAGCCCATTCCCGCACACACTACTCCAAACTCACAGTGAATCTTGTAGTCTTTGTACTGCCTATCCTCGATTGCGGTGATGTAGAGAGTAGCCCTGTCTGGGAAGATCAAACCTCCGGGTTTCTGAAAAAAAACAGAGGGATATATCCAGCAAGAAAGGGAAACCAGGTTTATGCAAGATGTTTACAACCTAAAACTCAAGCATACTGAAAGCATTCCAAGATGGTTATGCTGTGTTTTTTTGAAAAGTGTGAATGCAAGATAGAGAGGAAAAGTGATATGGACAGGTTTTTGATTAAGAAAAAAAACAAAACAATGGTTTGGGGTTGGCCGATTTAGCATTCCTGTCCAAACTGATGGCTCACAGTGCTAGGAAAACCAGGTTCAAATCCCATATATGCTATATATATTAATTAATTGTCCACCACTGTCCTTGTAATTCATGTTAAAGTAATATCTGCTCGTGTCTTGGTCCTGCCTGCAATTTATGTACAAGCTCCTCGACGAGCATCAGATGAGTGTTACAAAATAAACCAGGTAAGTTACATCAGTTATGCTTTGATCACTAAGTTTCAGGAGAGACATATTAGGAGTCCATGTAATTATAAAATATGTAAATATGGTGGAATATTTGACTCGCTACACCCCATAAGCTCCAGCATTTCCCCTTCCCTTAATCCACTCTCTCCCAAAACATGTTTTCTTTGACGCCACACTTTAACTTTAATCTCCCTCTTTCTATCTTTACTCTACTTTAACTTTCTCATTTGCTGCCATCCATGCAAATTTTATGAAACGGCGACCCCACCCCCTAACACAGATAGAAAATGTCTGCCAAGTTTATTTGCAAACCTTTCATCCCAGATAATGGGCTGGCAGGATGGCCTCACAGGCACACTCACCTCTAAGCTGTCTCACCTGGAGCTGAATCTCCACCCAGGTGTAAACTGTCAACTGGTCTGTCGGATTTAGTAGTTTGGTGAGCAGAGTAATGATGCCTGCTCCCCAACCCAGAGTAATGATGCAAACCAACAGGACATTCTGCACACAAATTTAAATCCCTGATACTTGGAACTCCCTATCAACTTTGACCCACTCGAGATAATTTCCGTTACTTGCAAGCAAGACGTTACTCATCCTTCCCTTTCTTGGAACTCTTCTGCAATATCTGACACACTATCAACTGCTCTCCCTACCTCCCCCTCTCATCCTTCATCTTACCCTACTCCTCCCCTCCCCTGTCCTGTACCTGATGCTCCCCCTCTCTCTTCATTAACGGTATGGACCTCAAACATCTGGGGCCTTCGCTCAAACCTGACTGATCTCTCCATACAGGTTGCTTCTGACAATCCAGACTTGATCTGCTTAACAGAGACTTTCCTCCCTCAAGATGTCTCTGATTCCTTAATATCTCTTCCTGGTTACTCCCTCCTCCGGTATGATAGACCTGAGCCTCGGCCTGGTGGTGGGGTGGCTATCTTTATCAAAAACTCTCTTCCTCACTCTCCTTGCACTGCCCTCTTTCCTCCTCACCCCCAGGAGTACCTCTGGCTATGGCTCCCTCTCCGCTCCCACCTTTTGTTCATGTGTTCTGTACCGTCCCCCAAACAGTGATGACTCCATCTACATTTCACTGTCTGACAACATGGACCAACTTCTATCCACTCATCCCAACTCTCTCTTCCTCATATGTGGTGACTTCAACTGTCATCATGCCACCTGGTTGGGTGTGGGTTCCTCTCTCACCAGTCATGGCACCTCAGCAAAGGACTTCTGTGACTCACTGGGATTGACACAATCTGTCAATTCCCGACCCGGATCTCAGCCAATGGAGTATCTTCTCTTCTAGACTTGGTTATGACAAACTTCCCTGCTAATGTCTGCTGCTCTTCTTCTGCTCCAATCGGTTCTTCTGATCATGTGCTTGTCAAAGTGGACATCTCTCTGGCCATTCTCAGAGAGCCTCCTCAGCGTCGACGAGTCTGGCATTTCACTCAGGCCGACTGGGACGGTCTTCAAGCAGCCATCAATCGTCTGGATTGGTCTCCCATCTCCACTGCCTCTGACATCAATTCTTCCTGGGAATTCTTCCAAAGCAAACTGATCTCTCTCATGCACAGATTTATCCCATCTCGCCTTCAGTTGTCTTACCCTTCCTCCCGTCCATGGTACACTGAATCTTGTGGGGAGGCAGTTGCCCTGAAACAACTTGCCTTTGCCTCTTGGAAGGCTAATCCAACTGAAGGCAATCTCAGTTCCTTCCACCAAGCTCGGAACAAGTGTGTGTCTACCCTCAGGGGTGCCAGGAAGCACTATCCCTCCTCACTCAAGAATGAACTCTCAAACCTGTCTCCTTCCTCCAAATCCTGGTGGCGTCTGGTCAAATCCGTTTCTGGTGTTTGTTCCCCCTCCATCCCCTCCCTTACCTCAAATGGCCACACAGTTGACATCGCACGTGACAAAGCCGAATGCCTCAACTCTGTGTTTGCCTCAAAATCCTTAGTCCCAAACCCATCTCTCTCTGTTCCCACCTTTCCCAGTCGAACCCAACTGCTCCTGGACTCTGTCCTTCTCTCCTGACAAGGTGGAGGAGTTTTTGTCAAACCTCGACTCTGATTCTGTAACTGGACCAGACGGCATCAGCCCACGGGTCCTAAAATCCTGCTCTGCCGCTCTATCTCACCCTCTCTCTGTTCTTTTCACCCTATCGTTTGCTCAAGGTAATCTGCCAGCATCCTGGAAATCAGCTAACATTACCGCTTTACACAAAAAAGGTGCAAAAACAGATCCTTGCAACTACAGACCAATCAGCCTGCTCCCAATTATCAGCAAAGTCATGGAATCCATCATTGCTTCGGATATGAAATCTTTCCTCTTCTCCAATGGCTTGATCTCTGATCATCAATTTGGTTTCAGACCAGGTCACTCTACTCTGGACATGCTGCTTCTGCTGTCTCAACAATGGATGGAGGTCCTCAATGCCAAACAGGAAATCAGAGCTGTCTCCCTTGACATATCACGTGCCTTTGATACGGTCTGGCACCCAGCTCTGCTCACCAAACTCTCCTCCTATGGTATCCATGGAAATCTCCATGCATGGCTTGCGGACTTCCTCTCTGGTCGTAGTCAGCGTGTGGCCCTAAATGGATTTCTCTCATCTCCCCTTCCTGTTCAGGCTGGAGTTCCCCAAGGCAGTGTGCTGGGCCCTGTGCTTTTTCTGGTCTTTATCAATGATCTCTCCGACTCTCTGGAAAATCCTCTCTATCTCTTTGCTGATGACTCCACTCTCTGCCGCTCCATTCCTCTTCCCTCAGATCGGCAGTCTGCAGCCTCCTCACTCTCTGAAGACCTGGACAAAATCACAGACTGGTCAAACAAGTGGAACATCTCTTTCAATCCTGACAAATCTCACTCTCTTACTATGTCTCTCCGAAAAGATCGACTGGACAACCCTCCCATCTACTTTCTCAACAATCCTCTCCAAGAAGTTCTGTCGCTCAAGCTTTTGGGTCTCACTATCTGCCATGATCTTTCTTGGGAAAACCACATTTCCAAGCTGGCCTCCAAAGCCAGTCGCCGACTGGGCATCCTCTGTCGTGCGAAGTCCTTCCTCGGCACACCTGAGCTCCTCACCACATACAAGGCTTTCATCCGCAGCTCAATGGAATACTGTTCTCCCCTATGGGCTGGTGCTCCTGCCTCACACCTGGCCCGGCTTCACGCTGTTGAATCCAAAGCTTTCAAAATCATTGGAATCTCCCGCGATGAAGCTACCTCTGAGGGCCTTTCACTCACTCACCGCAGGCAGGTAGGTGGTCTTTCTGTCTTCTACCGACTCCTCTCCGGCCTTGCTCCCCCAGCTCTCTCTGTGCTCTGTCCCCCAAATATTCCTACAGGTCGCACAAGATCTGCCAGCAACCCTCTGATGGTTAAACTGCCGAAATCTCGGCTTTCTGCTCACCTTCACTCTTTCATTCCTCTTTTCTCCCGCCTCTGGAACAAACTCCCACACTCCCTTCAATCCCACTCCTCCCTCCAGGTCTTTAAAACAGCTGTTCACCACCATCTCTTATCTTCCCCCATCCAAAACCTTGATCTTTTCTACCCCCACTAATCCACCTTGTTTGAAATTCCAACTTCTTTCCTGGAAGTCCTGGCAGTGTCCATATGTTTATACCTCTCCCACCCCCCCCCCCCCCTTCACATGCCTCCCCCCCAAAGCCCTCTCCCGCCCACAGATCTCTCGATGTCTCCATGTCTCTCGGTCCCTGCTCTCAAATGTTGTGTTTGTGTCCTGCCCCCTCTCTCCCCATCTTGTCTACCGCTCCCGATGTTATTTGTTTTATGTGTCTGTTTGTCTTTCTGTGTGATTAATGTTCGCTCTTTCACGAGCCTCGATCTTGTATACAAAAAAAAAGAAAAAAAGAAAAAAAGGAAGAAAAAAAAGGAAAAAAAAAGAAAAGAAAAAAAAGACTAGTTTGCAGCAAAGCGTTTCTATGACAAATTCGAGTCCTACTCCTCCACACCACTGCCACATGATGCTCTCAAATGCAGCACTTTCATGAAAGGATCTGGCAGTGACTACAAATCACACTGATGTTATGCATTCGCTCGTATGACCTTGTCCGAACATGTAAAAAAAAAAAAAAGGTATATATATATATCAAAAGACAAATGCAAAGGATGAAACGATAGTCGAAGAGCATGTACATAAATAGGAAGTAATCTCATCCCAGAAAAGTTCACTGCAATTAATGGCAAATAATACATGGTGGTGGAGCTTCTCCATATTTTACCAGCCACTTATCACGAGCGAAGATCACAGTGTTCAGCATAGACTCGTACAGGAGGCAGTAACCCATCCACTCGCTGATTATAATATCCACTTTCTCCACTGGCAGCTCGACCTCCTCCACCTTCCCTTTGATTATTGTAATGACTGTGAGAATGTAAGAAACAGGAAAAATCCCAAAAATAATAAAGAGAAGAAAGGATATTCAAGGCCAATGGGCCCATACTTGAGGTGAGGCCGAGGATAAGCAAGTACAGTCAAACCCCGACATTCGCGAGGGATAGGTTCCTGGAAAATGGAGTGAATGTGGGGCATAGTTTCATTGGGAAAATGGGGGATAGGTTCTCGCCGGTTCCTGATTCGAGGAAAACCCGCGAGTGTCGAGGAAAACCCGCGAGTGTCGAGGAAAACCCGCGATCTGTCGAGGAAAACCCGCGAGCGTCGAGGAAAACCCGCGAGCGTCGTGGAAAACCCGCGAGCGTCGGGGAAAACCCGCGAGCGTCGGGGAAAACCCGCGAGCGTCGGGGAAAACCCGCGAGCGTCGGGGAAAACCCGCGAGCGTCGGGGAAAACCCGCGAGCGTCGGGGAAAACCCGCGAGCGTCGGGGAAAACCCGCGAGCGTCGGGGAAAACCCGCGAGCGTCGGGGAAAACCCGCGAGCGCCGGGGAAAACCCGCGAGCGCCGGGGAAAACCCGCGAGCGCCGGGGAAAACCCGCGAGCGTCGGGGAAAACCCGCGAGCGTCGGGGAAAACCCGCGAGCGCCGGGGAAAACCCGCGAGCGCCGGGGAAAACCCGCGAGCGCCGGGGAAAACCCGCGAGCGCCGGGGAAAACCCGCGAGCGCCGGGGAAAACCCGCGAGCGCCGGGGAAAACCCGCGAGCGCCGGGGAAAACCCGCGAGCGCCGGGGAAAACCCGCGAGCGCCGGGGAAAACCCGCGAGCGCCGGGGAAAACCCGCGAGCGCCGGGGAAAACCCGCGAGCGCCGGGGAAAACCCGCGAGCGCCGGGGAAAACCCGCGAGCGCCGGGGAAAACCCGCGAGCGCCGGGGAAAACCCGCGAGCGCCGGGGAAAACCCGCGAGCGCCGGGGAAAACCCGCGAGCGCCGGGGAAAACCCGCGAGCGCCGGGGAAAACCCGCGAGCGCCGGGGAAAACCCGCGAGCGCCGGGGAAAACCCGCGAGCGCCGGGGAAAACCCGCGAGCGCCGGGGAAAACCCGCGAGCGCCGGGGAAAACCCGCGAGCGCCGGGGAAAACCCGCGAGCGCCGGGGAAAACCCGCGAGCGTCGAGGAAAACCCGCGAGCGTCGAGGAAAACCCGCGAGCGTCGAGGAAAACCCGCGAAGTCGAGAAAAACCCGCGAAGTCGAGAAAAACCCGCGAGTGTCGAGGAAAACCCACGAGTGTCGAGGAAAACCCACGAGTGTCGAGGAAAATGAGATGAATTCAATGAGATTCAATGAGATGAATCATAGATACATCAATGAGGGGAACATGTGTGTTGATTTTAGTGATCATTTAAATTTCTTCATTCTCACCATGATCCAAGTTGTTTGTGCGAATAATCTTCTCGGAGTAATCACATATACTTGAGCATTCAATCTGCAAGGTCAAACAAAAAAATAATGAGCCATTTGAATCACAATGAACAGATCATAAAACAGCAATTTGGTATTCAATACTCCAATATTTATTTGTCCAATAATGGAAATTCTACTTGGTTACATTGTTCTCCATACAATGTTTGAAGAAGAAACACGAATACAGAAAATAGAAAACAATATAATCACAAGTAGACATATTGCAATGGAAAACAAGAAAAAGAGCGATCAGAGATTGCAAACCCTCGCCAGGGTGTATTTTCAGTGGGTTTTAAGGCTTTTGTGTTAAAACAAATATGGCGGCCGAACCACCTGACCGATGACGTCATTTTTTTTTTCTAAACCAATTTATTCCTAGATTATGCTTGAGAAATTTCATCTTCATCGGATGAAGTTTTGTACTTGTCGAATTATGCCGTCATAATGGAGGCACCTATGACATCATCATTAACATTTTAGTCGCCATGGAGAGTTCTTTACAATGAGCCATGTCTCAATTTTTTCTATTCAGCACTTTCGGAGATGCAAAATTTTTCGTTTTTTTCAAGATGGCGGCTGAACCACGTGACCTATGACGTCATAATCATCATTAAAAAATTATACAGGTGGAGTTGCACCTATGGTGAAAATTTCCTGTCAATCGGACCAACGGTTGCAGAGAAAATCATATTTATTCTGTGCAGACAAACAAACAAACAAATGAAAAATCGGTCAGAGACCGAGTACTTGCCGGAATGTACTTTTTTATCAGCCATTTTGGAAAAATGTGGCGGCCGAACCACGTGACCGATGACGTCATCATTATTTGTTTTCTCCACCAGTTTATGCCGACATGGCGCTCAAGAAATTGCATCTTGATCGGATGAAGTTTTGTACTTGTCGAATTATGATGTCATAATGGAGGCACCAATGACATCATCATTAACATATTTTATTCCCAATGGAGAGTTCTTTACAATGAGCCATGTCTCAATTTTTTCTATTCAGCACTTTCTGAGATATAGAGGTGCAAAGTTTTTCGGTTTTTCCAAGATGGCGGCCAAACCACGTGACCGATGACATCATCATTATTTTTGTTTCTCCACCAGTTTATGCCATCATGTCGCTCAAGAAATTGCATCTTGATTGGATGAAGTTTTGTACTTGTCGAATTATCAAATTATGACGTCATAATGGAGGCCTTTGGCCAGGAGAGTTAAAAATTGGGCACAGTCTATTCCAGGGCAAGACAAATATGTGTGTAAAGTTTGGCGATTCTACGTGCAATGGTGTAGACATAGTGCTGTGCACAGACAACCAGACCAACCAACCGATCAACATACTTGCCGGAATCTTTTCCGGCAAGTAACAAACGGACTCAAGTGCAATACCCTTTCCTCTGGCGAGGGTAAATAGAGCGAGTTCGATGGCACGCCATCGCAAGTCCCCAAACGTCCCACCTAAAAGCAAAATTGAAAGTTGGCATAAAGTTCCACCAGGAATGAAATGACCCAATATCAAATGGTGAGGATAACATTTTTTTACACCGCTCCTTTCCTATGCCATCTCTAGGCGCTGCATAACGTCATTGCCGGGCACCGAAGGGGGCTCAGCAATGATGCACGCTGAAAGGGAGTACTCAGTTTTCACTCTGGTTGTTTGTTTTCTTTCTTTCTTGTTTGTTTTCTTTCTTTCTTGTTTGTTTTCTTGTTTTCTTGTTTGTCCGGGCGATATCTCAGCCATCCTTTGAGCTAGGAAGCTGAAAGTTCGGCACAATGGTGAGCAAGTACTTTGTCGAAAACAGTATTTGCTGTTTTCTGATTAATCAATTAATTGATGAGTTATTTAATTATTAGCGATTAATTAAGTACTTATACATTTCCTGTCTCTTCTGGCCATTATCTCAGGCACCTTTTGGGTTAGGAAGCTGATATTTGGACATGCCAATGACCAAGTGATTTGGCTGCAAAGGCTATTTTTTATTTATTGATTAATCAATTAATCGATTAATTATTTAATTATTCGATTAATGAGGATTTTTTTTTTTTTTTACTTAGATTCTGATGAAATGGTGGTGGTTTATGTGCTCTATCAGCAAATTGATTAATTATTTCATTTTTTAATGATTATTATTTATTTATTTTCATTATTATTTATTTATTTATTTTATTTCTCATCGGCAATATCTCAGGCACCTTTTCAGCTAGGAAGCTGATATTTGGACATGACAATGACCAAGTGATTTGGCTGTAAAGGGTATTTTTGATTTATTGATTAATTAATTATGCATGAATAACTTAATTAATTATTTTTTTAAGTTAGATTCGGATGAAATGGTGGTGGTTTGTGTATTCTATAAGCCAATTGATTAACTATTTAATTTTTGGTGATTATTATTTATTTATTTTCATTATTAATCATTTATTTATTTTCTTTATCATCTGGCCAATATCTCCGGCACCTTTTGAGCAAGGAAGCTGATATTTGGACACGACAATGACCAAGTGATTTGTCTGAAAAGCGTATTTTTGATTTATTGATTAATCAATTAATCGATTGATTAATTATTTATTGATTAATAAATTAATTATTTAACTTTTTATTAATGACTTATTTAGTTAAATTTCTAAAAGTTACATCTTCGGATGAAGCTCGAGTGGTTTAGTTATGCTATTAGCCAATTGATTAAGAAAATATTTTGTGACAATGTTTCATTGATTTTAATTATGCAATTAATCAATCAAATATTGTGCACCTCTCCTTCCAAATACAGTCTTTATGAGCTGCACGGTGGTATTGCCAGGCGCCAGAGGCATGGGGGCGGTGTACTTTGAATGTATCTGTACTTGTTTTTTTCATTTTCACCCCTGTGATCCTAAGTTCCCACCCCCTGAGACATGAACCCAAGGGTCAAATCCCAAAATATTATAACGTATTTCATGCGTTCCCCAATGTTGATTGCATAAACAAAGTTTCATTACCCTGCGCTCGCGAAGCAAAAAGCAGGGTCAGGCATTTGGTTGTGTACGTGCGTGCGTACGTGTGGCATACCTGTGGCGTAGAGCGTCTACATTTTTAAAATTCATTTTCTCAGCAACCATTGGTCCGATTGACACAAAATTTTACCATCGGAGCGCTTCCGCATGAAGAATATTTTTATTAATAATTATGACGTCATAGGTCACGTGGCAGCTCGACCTCCTCCACCTTCCCTTTGATTATTGTAATGACTGTGAGAATGTAAGAATCTTGACGAGCTGTTGTTGCTTGATACAGACGCCTTCTTGGAAAAATCGAAAAACATTGCACCTCTATATCTCCAAAACCGCTCCATGGAAAAAAAATTGAAACGCGGCTCAATGTAAACAACTCCGCATGCGGAATCAGTGTTAACGATGACGTCATTGGTGCCTTAATTATGACGTCATAATTCAACAGGGACAATACTTAATCTGATCGGTTTCAAATTTCTTGAGCGTGATCTATGCAACAATTATATTAGAGAATTTAGATTTATGATCTAATCGGCCACATGGTCTGACAGCCATATTGGATCAAATAAAAAAAACACTTCCAAAACAAAAGAGTTGGCTCGCACCAAGTTGACTGCACATGGCAAGTATTCTATGAATACGAACTCGTTTTAAAATGTTTTAAAATGTGCCCATAATTGCACTTTTCGGTTCCTGACCTTTTGGGCGGGGGCAAATGATGATCTTTCAAAAAGCATGAGGACAATTGCAAGGAAAAAGCATACATATGTGGAAAATATGAAGATCGTTTTCCACATCGTCTCCATCAACTGCAATTCACTTTAATGAGCGCATCAATGCGACTCTTGTTTTCTGGTGCCACTGCGTTTGCACTCCGAACACTGAGACTTATTGTCGGTCAACTTCCGGGTTCGGTTGCGAGAGGACGCTGGCGTTGCATATTCGCCGCTTCTCCGACTGGATGGATGTACAGGGTCTGCTTCTACTTTTCTGACCTGACATCTCACACCTGTCCTGCCTTTTCACACCCGCACGTGCCGCGTGTTCTCCGGCTGGATAACGGAATCTGCTTTTGATGGTACGGAATACGGAATCGAAAGGCCCGCTCCCGTTGTTTGTGGCCGTGGCCTTGTTTGCCGGTGGCCTTGTGGTCTTGGTGGCCTTGTGGCCTTGTTTGCCGCTGTGGTCTTGATTAGCGGCTGCAGTCGTTTGCCGCTGCGTTTGCCGCTGCGTTTGCCGCTGCGTTTGCCGCTTTGCCTCCTCGACCTTGGCCTCGTGCTCGTCCCTTCGCTCCTGCCTGGCATGGCTCTGAAGTACTCCGCCGCAAGGCTTCTTCTGCTCAATACCCGCTCCACCCCATCATGCATCTCTGCCATCAAATCAAATGGACTCCTCCGACGACCCAGGTACATTCACCGTGGCTCCGGTCGCAAGTTTGTTTATTTGCAATCAGGTCACTCCATCCCCGTCCTCTGGTCGGCTCAGCGCACTCTCACTCTTCGTCCCAGCGCACCTGGTCACAGCAACCCACACGATCGCACCTCTTGCCTACGAACCCTGGCTAAATCACCTGAATTCATCCCTGCTGTTCAAAACAACATCAAGCTCACCCTGTTCAACACCCGGTCCCTCAACAATAAATGCCTCATCCTGAACGAATACATCCTGGATAACAAACTGGACTTTCTCTGTCTCACCGAAACCTGGCAACAACCTCTGGACTACTACACACTCAACCTCACCACACCCAATGGATATTCCTACGTCAATAAACCACGCTCGGAGGGCCGAGGTGGTGGAATTGCCGTTATCCACCGTCAAGACATCAAGACCAACCTCATCTCCATCTCATCTGCTCCATCATTTGAACACCTGGCTTTAAAACTCTCTGGTCACACGCAGTCAGTCATGGCTGTCGTCTACCGCCCTCCCAAACCACACCCATCATTCCTGTCTGACTTCTCCTACTTTCTGACCCAGCTATGTTCCCTCTCCCCCTCAATCCTCCTCCTTGGTGATTTCAATATCCACATGGACTCCACTGACTCCACAATAACCACTGACTTCACTGATTTACTCACCTGCTTTAACCTCACTCAACATGTCGACTTTCCTACCCATATCCGTGGTCACATTTTGGACCTTGTCTGCTCCACTGGATTAAATTTGCACCATCTCTATGGCTCCGACCTCACCCTCTCTGACCACTTAGCCATCACTCTGACCATCAACATCCCCGCCCCAACACCAAGGCATTATCGCACAATCAACTTCCGTAAGCTAAACGCTCTTTCACCTACCTCATTCTCATCCACCCTCTCTGAAAAAATGTCCACTTCTCCCTTCATTGACCTCCACACCCCTTCCGACCTCACTGACTACTACAACCACACTCTCTCCTCCTGCCTTGACCAGCTTGCGCCTGTAAAAACCAAAACAGTTTCTTTCACCCATTCTGCTCCCTGGTTTACCCCTGAACTCCACCTGATGAAAACTCGTGCTCGCCAACTTGAAAGACTCAGCAATAAAACGGGTCTCACAGTTCACTCCCAAGCCTACAAGGACCACATACAACACTACAAAGATGCCCTCTCCCGCGCCCGCTCTGCCTACTACTCTCAAATTAGCCACTCTGGCTCCGGAAACCCAAAAGCACTCTTCTCGACAATAAACAAACTCCTCCGCCCCCTGAACACCACCACCCAGTCATTCACAGTAGACAACTGCATCTCCTTCCTCTCTTTCTTCCAACGCAAAATTGACAACATCTACAACAGCTTGACCACCGCCGCACCCGCTCCCCCTCCAACCACCTGCCCCCCCTTGTCCTGCCATCCCCTGTCTCGGTTCTCCCCAATCTCTCCTACTGACCTCTCTGAACTCCTCATAGGAATGAAAACTGCCACCTGCACTCTTGACCCCATCCCCTCCAGCTTTGTCAAAGCCTCCCTCCCTGCTCTCTCTCCACTTATCATTGCAACAATAAACTCCTCCCTGTCTACAGGCATCGTCCCACCTTCCCTCAAAATTGCTGCTGTTACCCCCATTCTAAAAAAACCTGGTCTAAACCCTGACACCCTAAACAACTTCAGACCCATCTCCAACCTACCCTTTCTGTCAAAAGTTTTGGAACGCGCTGTAGCCACTCAACTCAAACATCATCTCTCTGCCAATAACTTGTATGAAACATTCCAATCCGGATTCCGCTCCAACCACAGTACTGAAACTGCTCTCCTCAAAATCACCAACGACCTTCTCCTCTCCTCTGACGCTGGCAACCTCAACATTCTCGTCCTCCTCGACCTCAGCGCTGCCTTTGACACCATCGATCACACTATCCTCCTCACCCGACTTGAATCCACCTTTAACGTCACCGGCACTGCCCTCTCTTGGATTAAATCATACCTCTCTGACAGATGCCAGTTCATCTCCATCAATAACTGCAAATCCCCCACTGCTCCCCTCCCCCAAGGTGTCCCCCAAGGTTCAGTTCTTGGCCCCCTCCTCTTCATCCTTTACCTGTCCCCGCTCGGTCACTTAATCCGCCGTCATGGTCTCCAATTCCACTGCTTCGCCGATGACATCCAGCTTTTCATCTCCACCAAGTCCGTCTCCACCGACACCCACTCTATCCTGACAAACTGCATCACTGAAATAAAATCCTGGCTTCAAATCAACTTCCTCAAGCTTAACTGTGATAAATCTGAAATAATCATCATTGGCCCAAAAACGCTCACAAAATCCACCCATAACTTTGCCCTCAACATCGACGGTATCCCAGTATCCACCTCCCCTCACATCCGGAATCTTGGCGTCATCTTTGACCAAACCCTTTCCTTCGACAAATACACTAAACAGATCACAAAGTCAGCCTTCTTTCACCTGAAAAACATTGCCCGTCTCCGCTCATCCCTCTCCTCCACGGCTGCAGAAACCCTCATCCACGCCTTCATCACCTCCCGTCTGGACTACTGCAATAGCCTCCTCTATGGTTCACCCTCAAAAATCACCAATAAACTCCAATACATTCAGAACTCCGCTGCCCGTCTACTCACTCATTCCCGGACCCGTGACCACATCACCCCCGTCCTTTACAAGCTTCACTGGCTCCCCATCCCCCAGAGAATCCAGTACAAAATCCTCCTCTTGACATACAAAGCCCTCCATAACCTGGCCCCATCCTACCTGGCTGACCTCCTCTCCAGACACACTCCCACCCGCAACCTCCGCTCTGCTGGTACCAACCTCCTGACCCCCTCCATCCGGACCAAATTCAGATCCTGGGGGGACAGGGCCTTCTCCATCGCTGCTCCCACCCTCTGGAACTCACTACCTCACACCATCAGAGACTCCTCCTCACTCACCACATTCAAAACATCACTAAAGACCCACCTGTTCAACGCTGCATTCAACATTCAACCCACAGCATTTAACCCCTGACTATCTCTTCTCCTTCTCCCTCCTTTTGCTTTAAATATTTCCCTATTGATTCTTGTCTTGTCTTTTTGATTCTTGTCTTATATATATGCCGTATATCGCTGCTGTTTGTTTTCTTGATTCTTGTCTTTTTGCAATTGTTGTTTTCATGTATTGTTATGCATTATGTTTTCCACTCTGTCAAAGCGCCTTTGGGCTTCTGGAAAAGCGCTATACAAAATAAATGAATTATGAATTATTATAATACCGGTTTCCCCAACATTCAAAGGTGCTCACATCAATGGGAGAGTCGCCATACACATTCTTTAAATGCCTATGAATACCCATAATAATAAATGAGGAATTGTGAAATATTACACCTGATAATTAATTTTTTCACTCTAAAAAGTTACAATTTCATCATGAAATAACTAAGTGGCACTTAGACGTACTATGTTTGCCCTACCTAATATGCACAATCATGCTCAGAAAGTAGCCTATAGTTCCTCATCGTCACCAAGGCATTACCTCATAAGTAACCCCCAACCAAATGTTTGCAAAGGAGAAAGCTCATCGGACCGATCAGCCGCAAGGTTTTGCCATTTGGAGCCAGATTTAGTACAAAGCAATATTGAAAGTGACATAACAGTATTTTGTTTACGGGACTGTCTGCGGGTTCGTTTGACTTGTGCCTTCCTAAAACGCTGGACGGAGAGAGTTGAAAACTGATGATTGGACTCAGGGTGTGCACACAGGGTGGTTTTAGGGGATAAAAATAAACAAATAAATTCTGAGTCCCAGTGGATCAGGGTGGGGGGAGCACCCCAATCCTCCCTTTGTAAATGTGTATCATCTAGCATTCCTGTTGGAAGCTGCTATTACAAGCGACAAGTCAATAAAGTGGGGGAATTAACCCCGACCCAATGGACAAGTTATTTGCTCATTAAATAAATTACCATAAATCAAGAATTCTCCATAATTCGTTACTCCCAGAATAAATTAGCAATACAGGGAGTGAATGGAACGTACCCCAAACACCTTCCTCGCACCAGCTTTCGCAGCAAACATGGACAGAATGCCAGTCCCACTGCCCACATCAAGCACGAACTTGTCCCGGAACAGGTGCTTGTTATGGTAGATAGCGTTGCGGTATGTGAGCGTGCGCACTTCATCTTTCAGCATTTCCTTGGTGCACAATAAATCGGGGCTTCAATGAAACAGACTGCATTGGTGAGGTGTAATCAAAATGTCAATCACATACACACAGACAATCACATACAGACATGCTGAATGGAGAAGGTGGATCAGACTCGGCAACGGTTGCAAGAGTGAGATGTGCATGGAAGAAGTTTCGGGAACTGAGTGGCGTGCTGATGAGGAGGGGAGTGTCGCTGAAGCTGAAGGGAAAGGTGTATGCTGCATGTGTGAGAAGTGTTATGATTTATGGGAGCGAGACATGGGTAATGAACGTAGAGCAGCAACGAAGGCTGGAAAGGGTGGAAATGCGAATGGTTCGATGGATGTGCGGAGTATCGTTGAGAGAGAGAGGAAGACAAATGATGAATTGCGAAAGATGATGGGAATATTGCCTGTGATTGATGCTGTGAAGAGGAACAGGTTGAGATGGTTTGGTCATGTGTTGAGGAAGGATGAAAGTGACTGGTTGAGAAGAGTGATGGAAATTAATGTAGAAGGAAGTAGAGTACGGGGAAGACCGAGAAAGATTTGGCGAAAGATGGTGGAAGAAGAAATGCGGGCAAGGGGGTTAACAAGGAGAGATGCAGAAAATAGGGCAAAATGGAGAAGATTGTCATGGGGACCGCAAGGCTAACCCCGCTCTAGCAGGGAAAATGGCCTTAAAATGCATGTTGTTGTTGTTGTATACACACACACACACCAAAGTACTTATCCTTTGCATGGATCTACCTTTCACACTTTTTACATTGAAAGTTAAGCTCAGTGAATAATGTTCCAAAGAGAGGTAATAGGTAGTGAAGAAAACTGTTAAACACGTTTGGCAAAAGTTACATCGCAGAAAACAAATTGAAAAGAAAATTTGGAAAGATAATTCCCATAAATAATAAGTCTTTTACAGTGCATGTAAAAAATAGTGCATTCATAAAGTATTCTCATTACACTCAATACCCCATAATGACAAAGAGAAAACAGGATTTTAGAAAGTTTTGCAAATTTATTAAAAAGAAAAAACTGAAATATCACATTGTCATAAAGTCACGTGAAAAAGTAAGTACACCCCATGTAAAGTTTTGACTTTTTCAACATATTTCAACATACAGCTATTTGATCTTCATTTCAACAATATTGATAGATAAAGGTGATATAATATAACAAATATCATGAAACATTTACCTTTTGTAGTCCATTGTATAATTTAAATAAACATAAATGCAAATTGCGCATGTGGAAAAAGTAAGTACACCCTTGGCTCTAATAGGTGGTATTGCCCCCTTTGGCAGAAACAACCTCAAGTAGGCGTTTCTTATAACTGTCTTCCATTCTCTGACATCGAATGGGAGAAAATTTTGCCCACTCCTCCATGCAGAATTATTTCAGCTGTGCCATGTTTGAGGGGTTTCTTGCATGCACAGCTTGTTTCAAATCCCCCCACATCTCGATGGGATTTAGATCCGGGCTTTGGCTTGGCCATTCCAGAACACTCCATTTCTTTCATTTCAGCCATTCCTTGGTGGATTTACTGGTACGTTTGGGGTCATTGTCATGTTGCAAGGTCCACCTTCGGTTGACCTTCAACTCTCCGACAGATGGCCTCACATTATCCTCAAGCAACCTCCGGTACAATGAATAATTCGTAGTGGATTCTATGATGGTGAGCTGCCCAGGCCCTGATGCAGCAAAACTGCCCCAAACCATAATATTTCCACCACCATGCTTTACAGTTGGTATCAGGTTCTTGTGGTCAAATGCTGTCTTTGGTTTTCACCAAACATGTCTTCTGGTAATGTGGCCAAATAGCTCTACCTTTGACTCATTTGTCCAGAGCACATTGTTCCAGAAGTGCTGGTCTTTGCCGAGGTGTTCATTGGCAAACTTTAGTCTTGCCCTGATGTTCTTTGTGGACAGCAAAGGTTTCCTCCTGGCACACCTCCCATGTAGATCAAATTTGTGCAGCCTCTTTCTTATAGTAGACTCGTGCACTTTGACATCAACAGTGGCAAGAGCTACCTGTCCGTCCCGTGATGACATTCTGGGGTTCTTAGAGACTTCTTTCAGCATCTTGCGGTCTGCTCTCGGGCTAAACTTGCTGGGGCGGCCTGGCCTAAACAGGTTGGCAGTTGTTTGGAATCTTCTCCACTTGTAGATGATCTTCCGGACAGTCGAATGATTGATTTCAAATTGTTTGGAGATCTTTTTAAATCCCTTCCCAGACTCGTAGGCATCTATAACCTTCTTTCTGAAGGCCTCAGATAGCTCTTTTGATCTAGGCATGGTGACGCCGCACACTTCAACAACAAAGAGCAAACCAAACTAAATGTCTGAGGTTTAAATAAGACAGGTTCCTCCAAGATCCTCTCTAACGATGTTCTAATCATTTGCACGTGAGCTGGTGCACCTGATTCTAATTTTAGGTATTTGAAGTAGTGATAAATGTAGGGGTGTACTTACTTTTTCCACATGCGAAATTTGCATTTATGTTTATTTAAATTATACAATGGACGACAAAATGTAAATGTTTCATGATATTTGTTATATTATATCACCTTTATCTGTCAATATTGTTGAAATGAAGATCAAAAAGCTGTATGTTGAAATATGTTGAAAAAGTCAAAACTTTACATGGGGTGTACTTACTTTTTCACATGACTAAGTATTCATGCCCTTTGCTATGACACTTGAAATTTAGCTCAGGTGCCTCCCATTTCTCTTGATCATCTTTGAGATGTTTCTACACCTTGATTAGAGTCCAACTGTGGTAAATTCAATTGAATGGACATGATTTGGAAAAGCACACGCCTGTCTATATAAGGTCTCACAGCTGACAATGCATATCAGAGCAAAAACCAAGCCATGAGGTCGAAGGAATTGCCTGCAGAGCTCAGAGACAGGATTGTGTCGAGGCCCAGATCTGGGGAAGCCTACAAAAAAAATCTCTGCTGCATTGTAGGTTCCCAAGAGCACAGTGGCCTCCATAATTCTTAAATGGAAAAAGTTTGGAACAACCAGGACTCTTCTTAGAGCTGGCCGCCTGGCCAAACTTAGCAATCGGGGGAGAAGGGCCTTGGTAAGAGAGGTGACCAAGAACCCGATGGTCACTCTGGCTGAGTTCCAGACATCCTGTGTGGAGATGGGAGAAACTTCCAGAAGGACAACCATCACTGCAACACTCCACCGATCTGGGCTTTATTCATGGCAGTGGCCAGACGGAAGCCTCTCCTCAGTGAAAGACACATGAAAGCCCGTTTGGAGATTTCAAAAAAGCACCAAAAGGACTCACAGACTGTGAGAAACAAAATTCTGTGGTCTGATGAAACCAAGATTGAACTGTTTGGCTTCTGTCTGGCCACTCTGACTCTTCGAAACTTGTCTTCTGATTCTGTTGTGGCTTTGGGTCTGCCAGACCTCTTCCTGTCAGAGTTTCCTCCGGTTCCCAAGTGCCTTTTGATGGGGTAGGAAACTGTACTCACTGACACCTTGGCTTTCTTTGCAATTTCTCTGAAGGAAAGACCTACAATTTTAAGGGTTATAATGGTCTGTGTGTCTTCCGTTGTTAATTGCCTTTTTCTCACAATTATGAGAGCAATATACTACTTCCTGCAGTGCAATATTGTACCTGCAAATGAAAACCTGCAACCTCTGTTGTTGTCTCTCTGTCAGTGCCACCGTCTGCATACCGTATTAGGTAGGCCGGCATTACGCATGACATCCGAACCTTTCCTTTCAATCTCCTTGAAATATTTATGTCTGCAATTACACCCTTCACCCCCCTCCACACATTTGCACCCACCTGTATCCTACTCCGCACCTCTGCGTCAGACTTGCCATCCCCAGCCACTGTTCCACCCAGATACTGAAACCTATTTATTTGTCTGATCTCCTTCCCCTCCAACCTTATATTCATTTATTTTCTCTGCTGCCCGATCCACATCACCTCCGTCTTCTCCATGCTGATTTTCAACCCATGTTTCTCAAATGCCTCCTCCCAATCCCCAAGTACTTCCTCTATCTCCCGCCCACTCTCCACCACAACAGCCAGATCGTCCGCATACAATATCCTCCCCAGAATATCTTTCATGTTTACCTCCCTGCTTACCAGCCCCATCACCATGATAAACATGAGTAGGCTGAGAGCAAGTCCCTGCCTCAAACCGATGTTCACATTGAACTGCTCCGACATTTCAGGACCAACCAAAACTCCTCCCTTCGTTCCCTTCTGCATTCCTTCCACCAACCTAATTTCTGCCTCCAGCACTACAATCCAACCCAGTGTCGCCATCGTCATCTCTCTCAGGACAGTGTCGTAGGACTTCTCCAGATCCACAAATCCCCATGCCATTTCACCTTGCACCTCCAACCTCTTCTCCACCAGGTGTCTAGGGCGAACATCGCATCTGTCGTTCCCCTACCCTTTCTAAACCACTGATACTCTTCTCAGATCTCCTTCTCCACACACAGCCAAACAAACAGGGGTTAATACTTCACCTCCGTCGACCTTCGGTGGCAAAGGTAAAAAGCAATAAATGTCTCTCATACTTTTACAAACTTACCTCATGGATCCCAAAGTGAGCGTACGAATCAAAATAATAGTCTTTCGACGTCATGTCATTGGTAGTGATGGAGTTTTCCATCTTCTCTTGGTTAAGGACGCCGAGTGTCTGAGATGACGATACCTTGAAAAAGAGAATTTTAAACAAATAAGTTGTGGAAGCATGCATGCCAGGATTCTCAAAAAGATCTCACATGATCTGTCACGCCTTGGTTCAGGCGAGACGACTCGTCCGGGATCTCCATATTTTATTCTAAAACATTCTCAATAATCATAATTTTTCATGAATGAGTACTGTGATCAAACATTTTCAAGTCAACACCATGGTTTCCCTTCATCGTCGAAGACAGTTGAATTTACTCACATGTGACATGTGGACAACCTGGGTACAATCATTTATTTAATTTAAAGCGTAGAGGTTGCTGCCTCCTCCTCTCCCCCTCCCGCCAAAAAACACACTCCGCTGTAGCAAGCAGTGTCAAGGAATATCCAAGACCAGACCACTTGCTACCACCCCAGACCAGACCAATGTAAAAGACAGGAAGTTGGAAAAAAATTCATGTTCCAGTGATAACTCGTCACTCTTTACGAGAAACTCTGTCGGACTTTTAACGTCGACCAAACACCAGTGCTGGAAGATGAGTCCTCCGGCTCAACGCCCATCCAAGAGACGGGGCTCACATTGATGCTTCACCCAGCTTGTGAAACACCAAAGTGAGAGTTTGCAGCTGGGATGAGATTTGAACCCAGGCAAGATAGCTCATAAATGACTGCAGATACCTGTAATCGAGGGTCAAGGCTAACTTGCCAGTCTACAATGTATTCAAACACCTTTCAAAAAGTACAAATGTTTTTTCCAAATATTGTGACATAATATGACAGTTAAAATAATTGGCAAGACGTCAAAAGGCAAATGGTCAAAGCCAAAAATGTTCCCAGCTATGTTCAACTTTTAGAAATCTGTCCGCAATGTCTGACATTCTACCTACCTGCCAAGAGCTCCTTTCCACAATAATCTCGTTTTTTATTGTCCAATAACAATCACATCTTTCTCACGTCGCAGATTAATCTGCAGAATCTTTTTTTGTTGACATAGTCGAGGTTTGTGGAAGAGTTAGAACATAGAACGGATCAGGACACAACAAAACAAAAGGAACAGCAGAAAGAGCAGAGGGAAATGCCAACAGCACGGCAGAGGGAGAAATAAATTAGACGGACAAACAGGATGCAGGTAACGATGAGGGGTAGGGGAGAATGCAAGGGGTGGACAAGATGGATACATAAGCAAAGTTTTGAGAGGGGTCGAGGTTGTTTAACAGGTGTAAAAAAGATCATGACTTAGGATGGGGGATGACCTGAGTTTTTTTTTTTTTTTTGTATACAAGATCGAGGCTCGTGAAAGAGCTAACATTAATCACACAAAAAGACAAACCGACACACAAAACACAAAAAACAAGGGGAGCGGCAGACAAGATGGGGAGAGAGGGGGAAGGACACAAACACAACATTTGAGAGCGGGGACATCGGGAGGACTTGGGGGGAGGTGGGAGAGGAATAAAACATATGAACACTGCAAGAACTCTGGGGTGAATTACCGGGGGTAGAAAAGATCAAGGTTTTCGATGGAGGAAGATAAGAGATGGTGGTGAACAGCTGTTTTAAAGACCTGGAGGGAGGAGTGGGATTGAAGGGAGTGGGGGAGTTTGTTCCAGGGGTGGGAGAAAAGGGGAATGAAAGAGTGAAGGTGAGCAGAGAGCCTAGACTTTGGCAGTTTCACCATAAGAGGGTTGCAGGCAGATCTTGTGCGACCTGCAGGAATATTGGGGGGACAGAGCACAGAGAGCTGGGGGAGCAAGGCCGGAGAGGAGTCGGTAGAAGACAGAAAGACCACCAACCTGCCTGCGGTGAGTGAGTGAAAAAGAAGAGGTGGTGGTGAACAGCCGTCTTGAAGACCTGAAGGGAAGAATAAAATTGAGGATAGTGTGGAAGATGGTCCACAAGCAGGAAAAAGAGGCATTAATGAGTGGAGGTGGATCGTGTATGTCCTGCAGATACCTGGGGAGGGGTGGAGGGACAAAGCACGGAAAGGGCACAGGGTGCAAGACCAGAAAGGAGGCAAAAGAAGAAAGAAAGACCACCTACCTGTCGGCGATTGCCCATAAACTCAGCTTCACCATGGGAGATTCCAATGATTTTGAAAACCTTCATTTCCATGGCATCAAGCTGCGAGGAAGGGGTGCCAGAGGAGAGCAGAGAGCAGTACCGAGAGGGGAGAGCAGTACCGAGAGGGGAGAGCAGTACCGAGAGGGGAGAGCAGTACCGCGACGGGAAGGCAGTAGCGCGACGGGAAGGCAGTAGCGCGACGGGAAGGCAGTAGCGCGACGGGAAGGCAGTAGCGCGACGGGAAGGCAGTAGCGCGACGGGAAGGCAGTAGCGCGACGGGAAGGCAGTAGCGCGACGGGAAGGCAGTAGCGCGACGGGAATGCAGTAGCGCGACGGGAATGCAGTAGCGCGACGGGAAGGCAGTAGTGCGACGGGAAGGCAGTACCGCTACGGGGAGGGCAGTACCGCGACAGGGAGGCAGTAGCGCGACAGGGAGGCAGTAGCGCGACGGGAAGGCAGTAGCGCGATGGGAGGGCAGTACCGCGGCGGGAGGGCAGTACCGCGGTGGGGGGGCAGTACCGCGGTGGGGGGGGCAGTACAGCTACAGGAGGGCAGTACAGCTACAGGAGGGCAGTACCGCTACAGGAGGGCAGTACCGCTACAGGAGGGCAGTACCGCTACAGGAGGGCAGTACCGTGACGGGAAGGCAGTAGCGCGACGGGAAGGCAGTACCGCGGCGGGAGGGCAGTACCGCGGCGGGAGGGCAGTCCCGTGGCGGGAGGGCAGTACCGAGATGGGAAAGCAGTACCGAGACGGGAGAGCAGTACCGAGAGTGGAGAGCAGTACCGAGAGGGGAGAGCAGTACCGAGATGGGAGAGCAGTACCGAGATGGGAGAGCAGTTCCGAGATGGGAGAGCAGTTCCGAGATGGGAGAGCAGTTCCGAGAGGGGAGAGCAGTACCGAGAGGGGAGAGCAGTATCGAGAGTGGAGAGCAGTACCGAGAGGGGAGAGCAGTACCGAGAGGGGAGAGCAGTACCGAGAGGGGAGAGCAGTACCGAGAGTGGAGAGCAGTACCGAGAGGGGAGAGCAGTACCGAGATGGGAGAGCAGTACCGAGATGGGAGAGCAGTTCCGAGATGGGAGAGCAGTTCCGAGATGGGAGAGCAGTTCCGAGAGGGGAGAGCAGTACCGAGAGGGGAGAGCAGTATCGAGAGTGGAGAGCAGTACCGAGAGGGGAGAGCAGTACCGAGAGGGGAGAGCAGTACCGAGAGGGGAGAGCAGTACCGAGAGGGGAGAGCAGTACCGAGAGGGGAGAGTAGTACCGAGATGGGAGAGTAGTACCGAGATGGGAGAGTAGTACCGAGATGGGAGAGTAGTACTGAGATGGGAGAGCAGTACCGAGAGGGAAGAGCAGTACCGAGAGGGGAGAGCAGTACCGAGATGGGAGAGTCGTAGCTTCAAACACGGGAAATCGTTTAAGGGGTATCGAGACGTTCCTTATACTGCTTTCGTTTCAAGACTTTCCGGATATAAATGCAACCAGTGAGTGTGTGGTTGGATTTATAAAAAGTATACAATATATTTACCATTATAGGATCAGGGAAATGCTGCTTACAACGCAAGTATTCAGTGTCCATCCAAAGTTTCCTCGAGAAGATGGTGATGGAGTTTTCTCCTCCAACTGCTGCAGGCCCTGGAGCCCCTGTCACACCTTGACGATTTAGCCAGCATATGCCGACGTATCAAAATTGAGTGCTGGTGTGAGTCATACGCTGGCATACGTCGACAAATTTTGTGCATGCACGAAATTTGTCGACGAGCTCGGCGTACTACGACGTATGCCAGCGTACTTCAGGGTGCTCTTAACGTAGCCAAATTTTTCATACGTCGGCATACGCTGGCTAAAACGTCAAGGTGTGACAGCGGCTTGAGAAGGATTTGCCCGTAATATTACTTATGTTGGAAGTCCCAGGATTTCGATCCCACTATGAGGAAGGAGTGGTGACCTGAACCGATTCCATCGCCCATTTACTTCATCTGCCTTTACATCTTGAATGCTGAGGGATTCCCTTGGCAATGCAACTCTTGCTGTCATGCTACTCGTCTCCTTCAGAATGGGCTGTATCCCTTTGATTGTTTGGATGAAATTTTGCAACTTCAGTTTGAGAAAATTTGGTTTTTCAATATAATAAAAACTGCACACAAATGATGCTGTTACAAAGAGCACGGACGCCTGGTTACAAATGGTGGCCAAACTGACTGAAGTTGGGAAGAATTCCGACCACAAGAAAGTACTCGGTCACAAAAAAGATGTCAGTGACGGATATATCAAAGTACTCGTGATATATCACGAGACAGTGATGGCAGGTTCTCTTTACACAAAGGATGACAAACCTGAATACAAATTCGTCAATGGTTATCAAAACAATAAATGAAAGGACCATGATGTCACTCAGCAAACAAAGGCATAAATAGCTGTCAAATCTGAAAGCAAATGCCTCCTTCATCAACAACATGAGAAAGACAGAAAGGAAACATTATTATGCTCATGATAAATAAGTCAAAACAGTCATGCGTTGTACAGACGAGGAAGAGCAGCACAAGCAAATCGAATCACACAGAATGACTTCATTGGTTTGAATCGTAATGGTTCTCATAATTCAGAAAATGCATCCGAGGGTGGATAGGGGAGGGGAGACGCATAAGGAGGATGGATAGGGGAGGATGGCGCATAAGGGGGATGGATAGGAGAGGAGGGCGCAAAAGGGAGGGAGGCGCATAAGGGGGATGGATAGGGGAGGAGGGCGCATAAGGAGGATGGATAGGGGGGGAGGGCGCATAAGGGGGATGGATAGGGGAGGGGAGCGCATAAGGGAGGGGGCGCATAAGGGGGATAGATAGGGGAGGGGGAGGCGCATAAGGGAGGGGGGCGCATAAGGGGGATGGATAGGCACGTACGGGGAGGGGGGGATGGGGGGGAGGTAGGGGGGAGGAGGCGAGCACATCTGCATGAGGAGAGGTAGGTGGGCACAGATGGGAGATTGGGGGCGGGGGCGAGCTCACGTGCTGGGGGAAGGGGGGGGGTAGAATGGCATGCAACAATGGATAGGTGTGGACTGGGCATCGTGGAGGGGAGGAGCTGCGGGTCGTGGAGGAGGAGGAGGAGACTGGGGGTCGTGCTGGGGGGGGGGGGAGACTGGGGGTCGTGCTGGGGGGGGGGGAGACTGGGGGTCGTGGAGGAGGGGGGGGAGACTGGGGGTCGTGGAGGAAGGGGGGAGAGACTGGGGGTCGTGGAGGGAGAAGGGAGACTGGGGGCCGTTTGGGGGAGGGAGACTGTGGGTCGGGGAGGAGGAGGAAGAGACGGTGTCGTGGAGGAGGGGGGGGGGAGACGGTGTCGTGGAGGAGGGGGGGGAGACGGTGTCGTGGAGGAGGGGGGGGAGAGACGGTGTCGTGGAGGAGGGGGGGAGGGAGACGGTGTCGTGGAGGAGGGGGGGGGGAGACGGTGTCGTGGAGGAGGGGGGGGAGACGGTATCGTGGAGGAGGGGGGGAGACGGTGTCGTGGAGGAGGGGGGGGGGGAGACGGTGTCGTGGAGGAGGGGGGGGAGACGGTGTCGTGGAGGAGGGGGGGGAGACGGTGTCGTGGAGGAGGGGGGGGAGACGGTGTCGTGGAGGAGGGGGGGAGACGGTGTCGTGGAGGAGGAGGGGAGACGGTGTCGTGGAGGAGGGGGGGAGACGGTGTCGTGGAGGAGGGGGGGAGACGGTGTCGGGGAGGAGGGGGGGAGACGGTGTCGTGGAGGAGGGGGGGAGACGGTGTCGTGGAGGAGGGGGGGAGACGGTGTCGTGGAGGAGGGGGGGAGACGGTGTCGTGGAGGAGGGGGGGAGACGGTGTCGTGGAGAAGGGGGGGGAGACGGTGTCGTGGAGGAGGGGGGGGAGACGGTGTCGTGGAGGAGGGGGGGAGACGGTGTCGTGGAGGAGGGGGGAGACGGTGTCGTGGGGGAGGGGGGAGACGGTGTCGTGGGGGAGGGGGGAGATGGTGTCGTGGAGGAGGGGGTGAGACGGTGTCGTGGAGGAGGGGGTGAGACGGTGTCGTGGAGGAGGGGGGGGGGAAGACAGTGTCGTGGAGGAGGGGGGGAAGACAGTGTCGTGGAGGAGGGGGGGGAGACGGTGTCGTGGAGGAGGGGGGGGGAGACGGTGTCGTGGAGGAGGAGGGGAGACGGTGTCGTGGAGGAGGGGGGGAGACGGTGTCGTGGAGGAGGGGGGGAGACGGTGTCGGGGAGGAGGGGGGGAGACGGTGTCGTGGAGGAGGGGGGGAGACGGTGTCGTGGAGGAGGGGGGGAGACGGTGTCGTGGAGGAGGGGGGGAGACGGTGTCGTGGAGGAGGGGGGGAGACGGTGTCGTGGAGAAGGGGGGGAGACGGTGTCGTGGAGGAGGGGGGGGAGACGGTGTCGTGGAGGAGGGGGGGAGACGGTGTCGTGGAGGAGGGGGGGAGACGGTGTCGTGGAGAAGGGGGGGAGACGGTGTCGTGGAGGAGGGGGGGGAGACGGTGTCGTGGGGGAGGGGGGAGACGGTGTCGTGGGGGAGGGGGGAGATGGTGTCGTGGAGGAGGGGGTGAGACGGTGTCGTGGAGGAGGGGGTGAGACGGTGTCGTGGAGGAGGGGGGGGGGAAGACAGTGTCGTGGAGGAGGGGGGGAGACGGTGTCGTGGAGGAGGGGGAGACTGGGGGTAATGGAGGGGGGGCAGACTGGGGGTCATGGAGGGGGGGAGACTGGGGGTCGTGAAGGGGGGGGGGGACTGGGGGTCATGAAGGGGGGGAGACTGGGGGTTGTGGAGGGGGGGACTGGGGGTCATGGAGGTGTGGGGGGGAGACTGGGGGTCATGGAGGGGGGGGAGACTGGGGGTCATGGAGGGGGGGAGACTGGGGGTCATGGAGGGGGGAGACTGGGGGTCATGGAGGGGGGGGGAGACTGGGGTTCATGGAGGAGGGGGAGACTAGGGGTCATGGAGGAGGTGAGACAGGTGAGCGTGGAGGAGGTGAGCATGGAGGAGGTGAGAATGGAGGAGGTGAGACAGGTGAGCGTGGGGAGGAGACAGGTGAGTGTGGGGAGAGGAGGCAGGGGGGTAAGTGGGTGAGGAGCACAAGCCATGGAGAGCGGGCGCTCACAGGCAAACAGGCGGGAGAGGGACGAAGGGTGGGTGAGGGGTGGACGAAGGGTGGGTGAGGGGTGGACAACGGGTGGGTGAGAAGTGGGTGAGGGGTGGACGACGGGGCAGGCGGTGGGCGCGAGGGGCGGGAAGGACATGCGGGTGAATGGGCGAGTCTGCTCAGAGGGGGGAGGGAGGTAATGGGAGAGTGTGCTTGGGGAGAAGAGGGAGAAAATGGGCGAGTGTGCTCGGGTGGGGTTAGGGGAGGCAGGGAATGGGCGAGTACGCTCAGGGGGGCAGGGAGGGAATGGGTGAGTGTGCTCCGGGGGGGCGGACGAAATGGGCGGGTGAGCTCTGGCTCTGGGGGTGGGGAGGTTGCTCTGGGAGGTGTGCTCGAGGAGAGGTGGAGGAGACGGGCGGTGTGCTCAGGAAACCACGCATTGGACGGACGATAAACCATCAAATGCGACTGTGCAGTGTTTATGCAAATGAACGATGAACATTTCGATTGCTTGTGATAAATCTGTTGTAAAGGAACTCACCTCTACACCTTCCGCCATGCTCCATCCACGGCAGCCAAACCTTGGTAATTGGTATAACGGCAAATCGACTTGAGTCTCGAAGAATATATTTGACAATAATAATAATATGACTTGTCCAACTTTGAGAATCCCAAATGTATAAAACAATTAACACATTATGCCGGAAGAAAAGGTAACAGCGGAATAACAGCTCTCCTCCAGTAAACAGCGCGTTACACCGCATCGAAACATGTGTCGCCTTTCTCATCGATCAAGACACAAACCACACACGGATAACGGGCCGCAAATTAACAAAACCAGCCAGCCTAGGAATAACAACGTATGACATAGTCTGCATTTTAAACAACAAATACTGGAGGAACTATTCGTTGTAACGGTTTGCGGGCAAAGCGTCCTTTCTTACTCGAGGAAGTCTGTGCTTCAAATCCCGCTCGAGTTCAAACAAAAAACTAAACTTGAAATACGACAAACTACAATAAGTTGGCCTATTAATGGTCTTCTTTTCTTATTTAATGTTGAATATTCATTGATAAAGATATTGAAAACGAAACACGATAAGTCGAGAATAAACATCGTGTTTACTGCGTCCCATTTATTTAATACGTACGTGTGGCGGACACATTGTCAATGGGCAATAATTCCGCGCACCAGTGGGTGGCGCGAGCGTCTGGGCGTGGAAGCGCAGCTCGGGCCACGCCTGGAGCGAAGGCGTCACGAGTCACAGTGTGGAACTGAGGACATGCCCCGCCTGTCGGCCGACCGGCCACGCCCGGGGGCAAGGCCTGGCCTCGGGACATATATGCGGGCTCGATAGTCGAGCCCGCCCAGTGCTTACATGCGAGCTGTTAATAAAGCATTTCAGTTTGTACAACGCTGGTGGCCTACCTTCTTGGCAAATTAATCGTGTGTGCACACCACACTGGTGACACACTGGTGACCCCGACTGGTTCAGCCGTAGCTGACCCCCGAACGCGCCATGGCTACCAACGCTGTCGCCGTCAAACTCCCGGGGTTCTGGGAATTGCAAGCCGACGTTTGGTTTGTGCAGGCCGAAGCTCAATTCCAGCTACGGGGAATCACGGCGGACGAGACCATGTACTACCACATGGTCGCCGCCCTCGGGCCCGGCACTGCCGCCCGCGTCGTGTCCATCCTTCGGCGCCCGCCGGGCGACCACAAGAACGCGGCGCTCAAATGTCTCCTCGCCACGTTCGGGCTCACGGAGGTCGAACGCACCGACCGCCTCCTCGACCTTCCCGCCCTCGGCGACACACGACTGTCTGTTCAGATGGATTTTATGCTGTCCCTTCTTGGAAACCAGCACCCGGATTTCCTGTTCCGAGCGCTTTTACTCCGCCAGCTACCTGTGCAGGTGCGCCTCGCCCTGGCCGGTTCAAAATTAACGGAACCCCGCACCCTGGCCGGAGAGGCCGACAAATTTTTCGCGGCCTGCGACACGCGGTCGGTGTACGGTGCTGCCGTAGTGGATCCCGGTGCGGAGGCTACAGCGCCCACTGCTTCCCTCGTGGCCGCTGCTACGCCCCGCCCACTACCGCCACCACCACCGCCGCCGGCACGGCCGACGCGGCCGCCACCACCGCAAACCTGGTGCTACTATCATGCCAGGTTCGGCCGCAAGGCTAGAACGTGCCACCCGCCGTGTTCTTTCGACGGGTCGGGAAATGACCGGGCCGGCGCTCACTTGCGGCCATGAGCGTCGGCCATTCCGGCAGCCTCCTGTTCATCATGGACACCTCGCCTGGTCGTCGTTTTCTGTGCGACACAGGAGCGCAGGTAAGCATCCTCCCTGCCTCCGCGTCCGACAAGCAAGCCGCGGACCGTGGCCCCACCTTGCTCGCCGCCAACGGAACACCCATCCGCACATTCGGTAAGCGTTGCCTCTCACTGCGGTTCGGAGGGCGGCGCTTCCAATGGTCTTTCGTCAACGCCAGCGTGCCAATGGCCCTACTCGGTGCGGACTTCCTTTGTGCGCATGGGCTGTTGGTGGACGTTAAGCGTCGACGTCTCGTCCAGGCCGAAACCTTTAGCTCGCTCGCTTGTTCGCTGAGCGGCTCGTTGAGCAGCTCGCTGAGCGGCTCACCGAGCGGCTTGCCAAGCGGCTTGCTGAAGGGTTCCATATCGGTGAGGTTAGTCTGTACGCTTCCGGCAGAGGACGAGTTTACCCGCCTCCTCGCCAGTTTCCCGGCACTCACGCAGCCCACATTTTCAGCGGTGGCCGTCAAACACGGGGTGGAGCACCATATCCCCACCGTCAGACTACCGGTCTACGCCTAGGCACGCCGCCTCAACCCCACGAAGCTCGTCGTTGCGAAAGCGGAGTTCGCCACTCTAGAGCGACTGGGCATCGTATGGCGCTCCAACAGCGCATGGGCCTCTCTTCTGCACATTGTGCCCAAGCCCGGCAGCGGATGGCGGCCGTGCGGTCACTACCGCCGGCTCAACGATGCCACCACCCCCGACCGCTACCCGGTCCCGCATATTCAGGACTTTTCCACCCGGTTGGCAAACACGACCATTTTCTCCAAGGTGGACCTCATCCGGGGCTACCACCAGATCCCCGTACAACCGGACGATGTACCAAAGACGGCCGTCATCACCCCCTTTCGGCCTCTTTGAGTTCCTGCGGATGCCTTTTGGGTTGAAAAATGCGGCCCAGGCATTCCAGCGGCTCATGGACAGCGTCTTGCGAGACTTACCTTTCATCTACGTCTACTTGGACGACATCCCAGTCGCGAGCGCGTCCCGGGAGGAGCACCTGCTCCACCTCCGCACGCTCTTCGAACGTCTGGGCCAGCATGGCCTGATAATCAACCCCGCGAAGTGCCGTTTCGGCGTCACCGCCATCGACTTCTTGGGGCATCGCATCACCAGGCACGGGGCCATCCCTTTGCCGGCCAAGGTGGAGGCGGTCAGGAGTTTCCGGCGCCCCCGCACGATCAAAGGGCTCCAGGAATTCCTGGGCATGGTCAATTTTTATCACCGCTTCGTGACCCGCGTCGCCCAGCTCCTCCGCCCACTGCACAAGGCCCTCCGGGGGAAGCCGGGCAAAGGTGACATCGCCTGGACGGAGCCGATGGCCGTGGCGTTTGCGGGCGCAAAGCTGGCCTTGGCCAACGCCACCATGCTGGCGCACCCGGCGCCCGATGCACCAATCGCCCTCACCACCGACGCGTCAGACTACGCGGTGGGCGCGGTGCACGAGCAGTGGATGAGGGGTGCTTGGCAGCCGCTGGCGTTTTTTAGCCAGCAGCTTCGCCCGCACGAACGCCGCTACAGCACCTTCGACAGCGAGCTGCTCGGGCTCCACCTGGCCGTACGACACTTCCGCCATCTGCTCGAGGGCCGCCCGTTCACGGCTTTCGTCGATCACAAGCCCCTTGTGTTCGCAATGGCCAAGGTCGCCGAGCCATGGTCGGCCGGGCAGCAACGTCACCTCTCTGCCGTGTCCGAGTACACGACGGACATCCGTCACGTCGCGGGTAAGGACAACCCGGTGGCGGATTGCCTTTCCCAGTCTGTCGCACACGCGCTCCACCTCGGGATCGACTATGCCCGGATGGCGGCGGACCAGACTGCCAACCCCGACGTCCAGGCCTTGCGGACCGCCGTCACGGGCCTCTGAGTCACCGAGGTGCCGTTCGACGTCACGGGCACTGCCCTCTTGTGCGACGTCTCCCTCGGCCGGCCTCGCCCCATCGTGCCCGCTGGTTGGCAGCGCCCGATTTTTGACGCCATCCACGGCCTGTCCCACCCGGGCACGAAGGCCTCCCAGAAGCTCGTCGCGGCAAAGTTCATCTGGCATGGCCTCAGGAAGAACATCCGCGACTGGGCCAGGACGTGCCTCGCGTGCCAGCGCGCAAAGGTCCACCGCCACACCCAGGCCCTGTTGGCCCCGTTTACGGTGCCCGAGCATCGGTTCGACCATGTGCACTTCGACTTGGTGGGACCTCTTCCCCCCTCGCGGGATTTCACCCACCACCTCAACCATGGTGGACCGCACCACCCGGTGGCCGGAGGCCGTGCCATTGGCGGCGACGGCTGCGGCTGACGTCACGCAAGCCTTCATCGCCACGTGGGTTGCCCGGTTCGGTGCCCCCTCGGACATCTCGTCCGACCGCGGCCCCCAGTTCACCTCGGAGCTCTGGGGAGCGGTGGCGCAAGGGCTTGGCGTCATGCTGCACCGCACCACGGCCTACCACCCCCAGGCCAACGGCCTGTGCAAGCGCTTTCATCGCTCAATGAAAGCCGCGCTCTGGGCCAGCCTCCGCGATGGCAGCTGGGCCGACAGGCTCCCCTGGGTCCTGCTGGGCCTCAGGACGGCGCCCAAGGACTACCTGCGCGCGTCCTCGGCGGAGCTGGTCTTCGGTCAACCGCTGCGGGTACCGTGCGAATTTATCCCCGACTCCACGGCTCCTTGGTCCATGGCGCAACAGCGCTCCACCTTGCAGGAGGCCGCCAGGAGGTTCGCCCCGGTGCCGATGGCACACCACTGTTGCCCGTCCTCCCACGTCGCCCCGGAGCTTCGCACGGCGGAGAACGTTTTCGTCCGGCACGACGCCCACTGGGAACCGCTGCGGCCCCTGTACGACGGGCCCTTCTGCGTGCTGGAGACCGGGGACAAACATTTCACCGTGGACATCGGCGGTACTCCGGATCGTATCTCCGTGGACCGCCTCAAGCCGGCCCACCTCGATCTGGACCACCCCCCGCAAGCAACTCTGCCTCCGCGTCGAGGCCGCCCCCCGGCGGTCAGACCTCCAGCACCCCCCAGCCCCGCCGTTCTGCTACCCCCCAGCCCTGCACGCATCGCCAGAGGGCGTTTCGGCCGGGTCATCCGGCTTCCCCGCAAGCTCACCCTTCAGGTGCCCGGGAATTCTGGGGGGGCGCGTGTGGCGGACACATTGTCAATGGGCAATAATTCCGCGCACCAGTGGGTGGCGCGAGCGTCCGGGCGTGGAAGCGCAGCTCGGGCCACGCCCGGAGCAAAGGCGTCACGAGGCGCAGGGTAGAACTGAGGACATGCCCCGCCTTTCGGCCGACCGGCCACGCCCGGGAGCAAGGCGTGGCCTCGGGACATATATACGGGCTTGATAGTCGAGCCTGCCCAGTGCTTACGTGCGAGCTGTTAATAAAGCATTTCAGTTTGTACAACGCGTGGTGGCCTACCTTCTCGGCAAACGAATCGTGTGTGCACAGCACCAGATACGCAAACATAGCAGGTTTCATCCTTGTATCCATTAAAAGTACTTTACCATGGTAACGTCGCCATATTGTGCGTCGTGGAAGTAAAGAATGTGATTTTCTGGTGGGCGCAAACCCCACTAAATCTCCATGGCAATTCCCCTAATGTCGAAGCAGTTTTGTGATGACGTCACGATATATCATCTTGAGGGGAGATTAATTGGGCAGGATCGCGTGAGATCTCGCGAGAGCACACCACGCATCTAGATGTCTAACAGTAACAATAAAGCAGTTATCTTACCCGAGATGGAATGCGACAAATGAGGAAGACCCGTGCTAACTGCTTAGGTAACTGGCAGGAATACATTTGATGACACTGGTCACTCATATACCCAAAAGCCAAAACTCAAATCCCGGAAGGTCGATCTTAAAGCAGGAGACACGGAAATTTATATCGGAACCAATAGAGAGCGTGGTTTGCATGGTAACCATGCAGGAAATGGTGCATCTCGAGAGGAGGAAGAACAACCTTGTAATGTCCAATGTTCCCGAGTCAAAGCATAATGAGATCTATGATAGGGTTGCAGAGGACAAAAAGGAAGAAAAAGACATTTTCTCAAATGGAGTGGGAGGATAGGGCACACAAAAGCAAAAGCAATTAAACTCGAAGGAAAATATCAAAACAGGATTGTAAAACCAAGGATACTGCTCATCAAACTTGACAGTCACTTAAAGAAGGCGGATATTCGAGCATCAGCTTAGAACTTGAGGCAGAGCGAAAGATGGAAGGATGTATTCATATCACCAAACCTCACAATGAAACAAAGAGAGGATGGATGGAAACTAAGACAACAAGCAAGGAGCTCAAGGAAGGTGGTGAGCACAACGTCATCATTAGACAGAGGAAATTGTCACCAGGGATGTAGTGTACCACGACTTCAGACGTACTTTTGACAGTGTTCCACATGAGAGGCTACTCGTGAAACTGGCCGCTTATGGAATCCAAGAACAGATCCTAGCACGGATTCATAACTTTTTGACTGCCAAGGTCCAACGTGTTATAATCAGTGGAGCTGCATCTCCTTCAATTATGGCCGTGGTTCCCAACCTGGGGGCCCATGGTGTATTTCTTGTGGTAATGCTGTGGTAATTTGAACCATACTAAAAATTAAATATTGTTTTGTTTTGTTTTTGATATTGTTTTGGCTTTGATATTGTTTTGTTTTTTTCCTATTGCAGATTTGACGTTATGGCTTCTGGGAGTAAAAAAAGAAAGCTTGGATTCACGTCCATTACCGTGTCTGGCCAAGAGAAACCACAATGTGTGCTGTGTCACAAGGTTTTGAGTACTGAATCTATGAGGCCATTCAAGTTGAAGTTTCACCTCGAGACGAATCACGCACAACATGCAAAGCAGGATCCCGAATTTTTCAAGCGGCATGAAAGAAATTTAAAGCGACAGAAGTTGGATGAGGGAGGAGCTTTTCAACAACAAAATGTAGCAACTATCCAGGCTTCTTATGAAGTTTCTCTTGAAATTGCAAAAAAGAAAAAACCCCACTCGATTGGGGAGACACTCATCAAGCCTTGTACCCTCCTCATTGTCGAATGGGTTCTCGGCAAGGCAGAGGCTCGTAAAGTTGAACAGGTGTCTTTATCGAATAACACAGTGCAGCGTCATATCCGTGACATGTCGGAAGATGTGAAACAACAGATCATCAATGAGATTAAGGCGGTGCCTTTAAGCTTGTTTTCTTTTCAACTTGATGAATCGACCAATGTTAGTTCCTGCTCCCAGCTACTGGCATTCGTTCGCTATGTCAAGGGACATGATATCGAGGAAGAAATCTTGTTCTACAGTGCCCTGGAAACAACGACAAAAGCTAACCACGTCGTGGAAAAAATGTTGTTGTTCTTCGATGTGGGAGGAATTCAGTGGGAGAATGTATGCGGTGTCTGTACTGACGGTGCTCCTGCCATGCTTGGTTCCAAACCCGGATTCCAAGCAAAAGTGAAGATGCTTGCACCACAAGCGAAAGAAACCCACTGGATGATTCATCGCTACGCCCTGGCTTGTAAGACTCTCCCTCTCTCATTGAAGAAAGTTATTGAAGTCGTAATCAAGATTGTTAACTACATCAAGGCAGGGGCTCTCAACACCCGAATGTTCAAGGAGCAAGGAGCAAGGAGCAAAGACATGAACGTGGAACATGAAACGTTGCTGTACTATACTGCTGTACGCTGGCTTTCGAAAGGGAATGTTCTGAACCGCATCTTTGAACTTCGTGCGGAAGTCAAACATTTCTTGAATCTTCAAGGGAAAGATGACTTCCTGCAGCATTACGATGAAGAATTGTGGAACGAATGACTAGCTTATCTTGCTGACATTTTTGAGCAGCAAAACCAGCTGAACCTCAAGCTCCAAGGAAGAGCGACTAATATTATTCTTTTCCATGATCATCTCAGAGGATTTGTTGCCAAGCTCCAAAACTGGCGCAGTTAAGTGAACACAGGAAACATTGCTATGTTCAAAAGAATGTCTGAATTGCAAGACAGCATGGGAAAAGAGTTTGATCCCGTACTGAAAACTGACATTCTTGAGCATCTGCAGTCACTGGAGCTAGAATTTCATAAGTATTTTCCTGATTTAGACGACAATGAAGCAAAAATTTTGAGGAATCCTTTTTCCGTCAACTTTTGCGTTGAGAGTATGCCGAAGGCAATGCAAGATGAATTCCTGGATCTCCGAAACGATTCATTTGCCAAAGACACATTCGAAGAGAAGAGCTTGACGGAGTTTTGGGTGGGAATGGGCGCTACCCTAATATCAGCCAGATAGCTATCCGGGTGCTTCTGCCATTCTCGTCTACCTATCTCTGCGAAGCGGGGTTTTTCACGCTGTTGAATATCAAATCAAACAGCGTAATCGGCTCCATGTGGAAGATTACCTCCGCTGTGCTCTGACTGTGACTCAACCACGGATACCCCAATTGGTAGCTAAAATGCAATTTCTGCCATCCCACTGAGTTTTTAATTCACTTTTACGGCGCATGCACCACATCCCTAGTTTTGATTACCTGAGTTGTTGTCGAATTGAGTTTCGTTTTGTGAGATTATAACACACTGCGTTAAATACAGACACAACAGAGGTTTTTAGTTTTCACATATTCTTGACTTGGAACCTTTTCATACTGTTTTCTTGTGTGACAGTTCTATTTTATGCTGTCCATAGTGTTGCTACTGATAATATTAAAATCTCATATCAAACATGCATCATTCGAGCGACATTGCTTTGTTTGCTTCTTCCAAAAACGATGTAGTTGGGAGCCAGTAAGGAACAGAAAAAAACTATGGAACTAAATGTTCATGTTGGCTACTTGGAATTCCTCATTTTCTGTGTAATAATTTACCAATTCTCATACAAAGAAAATAGCCAATTAAAGGAAAAAACACCTCTCAGAATGCACCACAGGGCATCTAGAAATCAAAATTTTTCTGGGGGGCATGCCCCCAGACCCCCCATAGCCTGCTTACTCACGCTCCGCCCCTCGACCCTCGCGAAAGGGAGGGGAGTGCTGGGGATGTGCTCTGGGAGCCAAGGGGGCCATAACACAAAAAAGGTTGGGAATCCCTGAATTATTGTACATAGCAGAATACCGCAAGGAAGTGTGCTTGGGCTGACATTGGCTGTCACCTTCATTCACGACCTACCATCGGAAGTGCAGGCAAGGGTACAAATATTCACGGATGACACAAAGATCTAAGAACACGTATGTGACACAGCAGACAAAGAAGCTCTCCAAGCAGACCTGGACAGAGTGGAAGCTTGTGCTCACAGATGGGAACTCCCTTTCGATCAGTCAAAATCTAAGACCCTCCATCTAGGCAGGAGTCGTTATAATGGCAGGTACACAATGCGAGGAACTCAACTCCAGAGTACGGCTACAGAAAAGGACGACAAACTGAATTTACACAATCATGTCTCAACTGTTGTCAGCAGGACAGGGCATACCAAATCCTCGGTATTGTTTAGAGGACATCCGTCCATGCCACTTATGGAGTCCGTGCCATCCGTACACAGGAGGTCCAGCAACTTCTGATAGATATATGACCCAAATGAAAGTGAAGCATCATGTTGAATTATTTGGTTTGTTCATGCCTGAATGAGTATGCAGTAAATTGAGGGAGAAGGTGAGATGAAGGAGGCTTGTTAGCAATGGGTGAAAAACATTTTAAAACAATATTTAGATATACAATACCTTCAAAAATTGACCAGAAAGATGAAATAAAAATGGCAAGGATGTATAATTGTTCGGAAAATCTTGATGTAAATTCATCGGTTTGACTACATCACCAATTGTTAACAATACACAACTGAAAGAAAGGCAAGCACATGCAGTACGTTTTAATTTTTATAAAATATTATAAATCTACAAATCGATTTAAAGAAGCAGCAAATATCTAGAGCGGCACTCAGTAGATCGCAAACCTCCCCCAGGCTGAACAGTTGATGCTTTGTATCCCACTGATGGGTCTGATTTGGACCCGGACCTGAACCAAAATTGAATCGGCTTGTTCGTGTCGCATAACCAACTGATCCACCAAGTTTTGTCATAATCCGTCCATAACGTTTTGAAATATCATGCTATATATTAGTTTTAGCCCTCTCATTTAAATGGTGAAGAATCGCTGAAAAATGATCAAACCCGAATCTTCACCAAAATCTGATCATTTCGTCCTGGTCACACACCCAACCTCTCCACCAAATTTCATCCAAATCCGTCCACAATTTTTTTTGAGATATCCTGTTCACAAACAGACAGGTGTGAACATTATGCAATTTTACTACACATAATATATAGATTGGAATCGTAGGAAGTTTTTTCCCCTCAAGAAATTAGAATCGTTGGAAGTTTTTGGCGTTAAAATGAAAATGTAATCGGGCACAAGGTATAAAACTAGTTGGCATCATGTGGTGTTGCTGTCAATGACGTGACTGATGTTGCTGTGAGAATTACTACAAATCACCCTTGGACAGCCAGTCGTGCCTTCCGATTGTGATTTCCGCTGGACCAAATACTTCATGCCAATGTTCACACACATTTAATCCGCACTACTAATCCCAGGGTCCAAGACAGATTAACTCGTCTGAAGCTTAAAAAAAATTTTCTGCGTGAATACACCTTAACAATTACAAGGGGAAGGATGGATGGCCCAAAAGGTTTTCCACTTTTAAAAGGCTTCAAGACTCATCTTCCAATGGCATCAGGAAACTCACCGAGCAGATGGAATAATCTGTGACTGGCCAGAAACGACATTTAGAAAGACTAATATGTGCTGACTGCTGAGTGTTGCAGGTTCCTCTGCTGAGTATTGCTGGACAACCCTCTATTCCTCCATTCTACACAAAAGGTTAAAAACAAAGAAATCGAAACAGAAAGCAGATGTTCGTTGTTGAACGGAATATTGCGAGCTGTCCATTTGGCTTGTGGCAGTGAAGGGCTTCATTCCGGTGAGGCTTATTCTGTTGTAATTCTTCGGTCATGCTGTGTCATTTCTTTCTCTTCTTCTTCATCCAAACAATACTTGGTAACATCATGGCTGTGTGCGAATCTGGTAATCTGGAAAAAGAAAATGAGAAGAGCTTGAGAAAAAGGAGAAGATGAAGAAAAGGCTGATTATTTGCTTGTTTCTTTATCACGACCATCTCACATCCTCCCCCTTCCATACCCACAATTATTTCTATCCCTATTCGTAATTTGTATGCAGCCTGTCGCTGCTGTTTGCGTCATTTTGTAGAAGCGCAGCTGTGCCAATGATGCTGAGAAAGAAAAAGAACCACCTTTGGAGGCCATTTTTCCCTGCAGAGCAGGGGTTGCCCTTTTTCGGGCACCGTGGTCCCCTTTTTGAAGCAATGTTTTATGGCCGGATGCTCTTGCTGCCGCCAACCCTGTTAGTCGCCTCTTGCGGCACACAGGGAATTACCAGTGAACTGGCACTCATTTTTCCGACCTTGGAACGATGACAGGTTGAATCAACCCACCTGGTGTTATTTCAACGGCACGACAGGGACTCAATCTCAGGACTCGAAGATCTTAATTAAGCCAGCCACCCGATCCACCTTATTCGTTGCTTAGACTAAAATGTTCTGACTGCCGCTTTTACAAGACAATATACACGAGTAGCCATCAAAAAGAATGCCTCTCAACTCTTGGGATTAAGGTTTAATACTCATGGTTTTGATGTTTAAGCTCTCAACTCTTGGAATTAAGGTTTAATACTCATGGGTTTGATGTTTAAATTCTCAACTCTTGGAATTAAGGTTTAATACTCATGGGTTTGATGTTTAAGTTCTCAACTCTTGGAATTAAGGTTTAATACTCATGGGTTTGATGTTTAACTCTTGGAATTAAGCTCTCAACTCTCAACTCTTGGAATTAAGCTCTCAACTCTTGGAATTAAGGTTTAATACTCATGGGTTTGATGTTAAAGCTCTCAACTCTTGGAATTAAGCTTTAATACTCATGGTTTTGATGTTCAAGCTCTCAACTCTTGGAATTAAGGTTTAATACTCATGGGTTTGATGTTAAAGCTCTCAACTCTTGGAATTAAGGTTTAATACTCATGGGTTTGATGTTAAAGCTCTCAACTCTTGGAATTAATGTCTAATACTCATGGGTTTGATGATAAAGCTCTCAACTCTTGGATTAAGGTTTAATACTCATGGGTTTGATGTTAAAGCTCTCAACTCTTGGAATTAAGGTTTAATACTCATGGTTTGGATGTTTAAGCTTTCAACTCTTGGAATTAAGCTTTATAACTCATGGTTTTGATGTTGAAGCTCTCAACTCTTGGAATTAAGGTTTAATACTCATGGGTTTCATGTTAAAGCTCTCAACTCTTGGAATTAAGGTTTAATACTCATGGGTTTGATGTTAAAGCTCTCAACTCTTGGAATTCAAGTTTAATACTCATGGATTTGATGTTAAAGCTCTCAACTCTTGGAATTAAGGTTTAATACGCATGGGTTTGATGTTAAAGCTCTCATCTCTTGGAATTAAGGTTTAATACTCATGGATTTGATGATAAAGCTCTCAACTCTTGGAATTAAAGTTTAATACTCATGGGTTTGATGTTTAAGCTCTCAACTCTTGGAATTAAGGTTTAATACTCATGGGTTTGATGTTAAAGCTCTCAACTCTTGGAATTAAGGTTTAACACTCATGGTTTTGATGTTTAAGCTCTCACCTCTTGGAATTAAGGTTTAATACTCATGGTTTTGATGTTTAAGCTCTCAACTCTTGGAATTAAGGTTTAATATTCATGGTTTTGATGTTTAAGCTCTCAACTCTTGGAATTAAGGTTGAATACTCATGGTTTTGATGTTTAAGCTCTCAACTCTTGTAATTAAGGTTTAATACTCATGGGTTTGATGCTAAAGCTCTCAACTCTTGGAATTAAGGCTTCATACTCATGTGGTTGATGTTTAAGCTCTCAACTACTGCGATTAAGGTTTAATACTCATGGGTTTGATGTTAAAGCTCTCATCTCTTGGAATTAAGGTTTAATACTCATGGTTTTGATGTTAAAGCTCTCATCTCTTGGAATTAAGGTTTAATACTCATGGGTTTGATGTTAAAGTTCTCAACTCTTGGAATTAAGGTTTAATACTCATGGGTTTGATGTTTAAGTTCTCAACTCTTGGAATTAAGGTTTATTACTCATGGGTTTGATGTTAAAGCTCTCAACTCTTGGAATTAAGGTTTAATACTCATGGGTTTGATGTTTAAGTTCTCAACTCTTGGAATTAAGGTTTAATACTCATGGTTTTGATGTTTAAGTTCTCAACTCTTGGAATTAAGGTTTAATACTCATGGGTTGGATGTTAAAGCTCTCAACTCTTGGAATTAAGGTTTAATACTCATGGGTTTGATGTTTAAGTTCTCAACTCTTGGATTAAGGTTTAATACTCATGGGTTTGATGTTTAAGTTCTCAACTCTTGGAATTAAGGTTTAATACTCATGGTTTTGATGTTTAAGTTCTCAACTCTTGGAATTAAGGTTTATTACTCATGGGTTTGATGTTTAAGTTCTCATCTCTTGGAATTAAGGTTTAATACTCATGGGCTTGATGTTAAAGCTCTCAACTCTTGGAATTAAGGTTTAATACTCATGGGTTTGATGTTAAAGCTCTCAACTCTTGGAATTAAGGTTTAATACTCATGGGTTTGATGTTAAAGCTCTCAACTCTTGGAATTAAAGTTTAATACTCATGGGTTTGATGTTAAAGCTCTCAACTATTGGGATTAAGGTTTAATACTCATGGGTTTCATGTTTAAGCTCTGATCTCTTGGGATTAGGGTTGAATACTTATGGGTTTGATGTTAAAGCTCTCATCTCTTGATGAGATGTCAACTCAACTCTTGATGTCTTATCTTCCCCCCATCCAATACCTTGATCTTTTCTACCCCAGTTAATTCACCCCAGATCCACTTTTCTGAAATACCGACTTCTTTCCTGGAAGTTCTAGCTGTGTCCATGTGTTTTTTTACCTCTCCCACCCCCAACCCCCCTTCCCATGACTCATCCCCCCAAGCCCTCTCCCTCCCACAGATCTCCCAATGTCCCTGCTCTCAAATGTTGTACTTGTGTGCTTTCCCCTCTCTCCCCATCTTGTCTCCTGCTCCCTTTATTTTGTCCTATGTGTACGTTTGTTTTTTGTCATTAATGTTAGCTCTTACACGAGCCTCGATCTTGTACACAAAAAAAAAAAAAACCCTTGGAATTAAGGTTTAATACTTCTGGGTTTGATGTTTAAGCTCTCAACTCTTGGAATTAAGCTTTAATACTCATGGGTTTGATGTTTAAGGCTTAAGTTTAAACTTAAAGTTTAAACTCATAGGTTTAAGGTTTAATAGTCATGGGTTTAATGCTTAAGCTCTCAACTCTTGGGATTGAGGTTTAATAGTCAGGGTTCATGTTTAATTTCTCAACCGATGGGTTTATGGTTTAATACTCATGGGATTATGGTTTAATACTCATGGGTTTTCGATTTAATACTCATAGGTTTAAGGTATAATACTTGTGGGGTTTAGATTTAATACTCATGGGTTTAAGGTTTAATACTTATGGGTTTTAGATTTAATACTCATGGGTTTAATGTTTAATATTTATGGGAGTAAGGGGTCATACTCATTCGTTTAAAGTTTAATACTCATTGCTTTAATGTTTAAGCTCTCAACTCATGGGATTGAGGTTTAATAGTCAGGGTTCATGTTTAATTTCTCAACCGATGGGTTTATGGTTTAATACTCATGGGATTATGGTTTAATACTCATGGGTTTTCGATTTAATACTCATAGGTTTAAGGTATAATACTTGTGGGGTTTAGATTTAATACTCATGGGTTTAAGGTTTAATACTTATGGGTTTTAGATTTAATACTCATGGGATTAACATTTAATACTCATGAGTTTAAGGTTTAATACTCATGTGTTTAAGGTTTAATACTTACGGGTTTTAGATTTAATACTCATGAGTTTAAGCTCTGCAGAATAAAGTGAAGTAAAGAAAAAGGCAAAAGGGTAAAGAGAAAGAGATATAAAGAAGGAAAAGAGAAACGCACCTCCACTCTGCGTGATGTATCGAACCCAAGGCAGAGCCTGGTATCCAGTTTTCTCGACAATCTTCAGGTATCGTACCTAGGAAAAGCAGCATAATGCTATTCGTGTAACAAGACAATAAAGTGAGAAAGAGACAAATGTAGACAATAACATTCTTTGGGTAACAATTACTTGTACCATACATGCTTACAACATATATATGAAATATGTAGATGAATAGAGATGTCATCAAATGGAAAAGGTTCATACAATGAAAAAGTTCAGATTTGGAGGAAAGCGAGACCTGAATTCCAGAAACGGTGAAGTAGGGAATGTTGAAGGATATCGAAATTGGAGGGTTCCCAGACATATCCTCGGCCTCAACACTTGGTAGTGACAGCTGTGCACGAAGCATGTGCTCCTTTCCACCCTGTGCAGATGTACCACTTTTCAAGTACAAATCATTGTGCCTCCAGCCAAGATTGATTGTATGCTGTTTTTTGTTGTTTTTATTTTTTTCTAATAAACGAGGCAACACATTTTGCATAGTTTTTTTGTTTGTTTGTTATTATCAACATGTTTTGCATTTGGCGGAACAGTGTTAACTGTGTGTAAATAGATAAGCAGAGAACATGGTATAGAGTGGGGATGGAGTTGTGTAAAGTAGGATATAGGGTCTGGTGGGGGTGGGAATGGAGCCGGATCTGATGGTGTGGGCACGGAGCCAGGTCTGGTGATGTGGGCAGGGTGCCGGGTCTGATGGTGTTGGCAGGGTGCCGGGTCTGGTGGTATTGGCAGGGAGCCGGGTCTGGTGGTGTGGCGATGGAGCAGGGTCTGGTGGTGTGGGGATGGAGCAGGGTCTGGTGGTGTGGGGATGGAGCAGGGTCTGGTGGTGTGGGGATGGAGCAGGGTCTGGTGGTGTGGGGATGGAGCCGGATCTGATGGTGTGGGCACGGAGCCAGGTCTGGTGATGTGGGCAGGGTGCCGGGTCTGATGGTGTTGGCAGGGTGCCAGGTCTGGTGGTATTGGCAGGGTGCCGGGTCTGGTGGTGTGGCGATGGAGCAGCGTCTGGTGGTGTGGGGATGGAGCAGGGTCTGGTGGTGTGGGGATGGAGCAGGGTCTGGTGGTGTGGGGATGGAGCAGGGTCTGGTGGTGTGGGGATGGAGCAGGGTCTGGTGGTGTGGGGATGGAGCAGGGTCTGGTGGTGTGGGAATGGAGGAGGGTTGGTGTTGTGGCAATGGATCCGGGTCTGGTGGGAGTGGCGGGTCTAGTAGTGGGAGGTTGGAGCAGGGTCTGGTGGTATGGAGATAGTGCAGGATGTGGTCATGTGGAGATGGAGCATGATCTGGTGGTGTGGGGATGGAGCAGGGTCTGGTGGTGTGGGGATGGAGCAGTGTTTGGCGGTGTGGCAATGGGCAGGGTCTAGTAGTGGGAGGTTGGAGCTGGATCTGGTGGTATGGAGATAGTGCAGGATCTGGTCATGTGGAGATGGAGCATGATCTGGTGGTGTGGGGATGGAGCAGGGTCTGGTGGTGTGGGGATGGAGCAGCGTCTGGTGGTGTGGGGATGGAGGAGGGTTGGTGGTGTGGCGATGGATCTGGGTCTGGTGCGAGTGGCGATGGAGCAGGATCTGATGGTGTGGGGAGGGAGCTGGGTCTGGTGGTGTGGGGATGGAGCAGCGTTGGTGGTGTGGCGATGGATCCGGGTCCGGTGCGAGTGGCGATGGAGCAGAATCTGATGGTGTGGGGAGGGAGCTGGGTCTGGTGGTGTGGGGATGGATCAGGGTCTGGTGGTGTGGGGATGGATCAGGGTCTGGTGGTGTGGGGATGGAGCAGGGTCTGGTGGTGTGGGGATGGAGCAGGGTCTGGTGGTGTGGGAATGGAGGAGGGTTGGTGGTGTGGCGATGGATCCGGGTCTGGTGCGAGTGGCGATGGAGCAGGATCTGGTGGTGTAGGGAGGGAGCTTGGTCTGGTGGTGTGGCGATGGAGCAGTGTTTGGCAGTGTGGCAATGGGCAGGGTCTAGTAGTGTAGGGTTGGAGCAGGGTCTGGTGGTGTGGAGATGGAGCAGGATCTGGTCATGTGGAGATGGAGCAGGATCTGGTGGTGTGGGATTGAAGCAGGGTTGGTGGTGTGGGGATAGAGCTGGGTCTGGTGGGAGTGGCAATGGAGAAGGTTCTGGTGGTGTAGGAATGGAACAGCGTCTGGTCGTGTGGAGATGGAGCAGTGTTTGGCAGTGTGGGCATGGCGAAGAGTTTGGTGATGTGGGGATGGGGATGGGGAAGGAGACAGGTCCTGTGGTGTGATAGGGATGTATCAGAGTCTGGTGGTATGGTAGGGATGGACCAATTGGAGATTGATGATGTGCGTTTTCAGGGTTATAATAATATGAGTTCCCTTACAACAAACTTTGATGCAGGAAGGGGTCATTAGGCCTATCAAATCCTGCTCTATTATTACCAACTTCCAGTTGCTTGTCCGTGTACTATCCTTTCAAATGGTGAGCGTGAAGCAAAGAAGCAGCACGTACCATTTTAAAAAGCCTTATGTATGACTCAGCCAGGGTTAGAACTGCCGACCAACCAGACTCAGACTGGACACTCTAACCATTATGCCATTGAGTCCGTGTTGAAAAGTATACATTTTTAAGGTTGTATAAAGAAAAGAAAACAAAGGAGGTGAGAAACTGAAAACACCTTTTCAGGTCTTACAGCATACATTGACATCTGAGAACAATGAAGAAAAATAAAAAGGATGAGTTGGGTCTGGGGATTGGGGGATTTTCACAAAGGTGATATGAAGGCCGAGGCTTTGGGACATGTATACATGAGAGGCTGTCAATAATACTCACAGGTAAAGACTTTATATTCCAAACAACAGCATTCTTTTCAGGAAGCCACTTAGCTGAGCCAGTGCTAGTCTTAAATCTGGAGAGCAGAAGACAAAGTTAATACAAGGAAACATGTCCTACAGGGCACAAGCATGGACTACCCAGCACTACTGGGGGGTGGGAGAAGAGAGAGGAGAAAGGGATGATAACCGACATTGCCTGGCCGGGTGAGTTTTTCCCAGCGGTGGTTTGAGACATGTTGGACATTAAAAAAAATCTGTGGAGTTATTTACTTCATGGTGGTTGATAATTATCTTTTGCCTGCAAGTGGTATATATATATATATTCAAAACCGCAACAATATATATATATATATGTATATATATATATATATATATATATATATATATATATATATATATATATATATATATATATATATATATTGCGGTATATATATATATAGTGAGGGTTCTCAAAACCGCAACAATATATATATATATATATGTATATATATATATATATATATATATATATATATATATATATATATATATATATATATATATATATATATATATATATATATATTGTTGCGGTTTTGAGAACCCTCACTTGTGTAAATAAATTCAACATCATTAAAGGTTAAAGGTAGCACCCCTAGTTAGTCCACAAGCAACACGTTGGCCACCATAGGATTCCAGTTATTTCATTAGTATGTGTGTTAGATAAGGCAGTGTTTCCAATAGTTGAATCTGCGTTGTGTCAATCAAATAAGAAGTAGGCCCCATTCCGTTCAGTTTGCAACCTCCCTCTCCAAGCGACGCCATTACGCGCCCTCGAGTCTGCCCATGGCCCTCCCAATTTGTTACGCGCCTTTGTTAGCAGCGTTCGCTGCCTTGAGCTGGAGCTCGCTCAAACCTAACCTGTATGCTCACGGTTTATACAATATCTCAGCTTATTGACGAGTGAAGAAGAAGACGATCCTGGTATGCACCTTCTCTGTCCTCTGCCTCACCACTGATGGATGACCAGCCATCTTGTTCAAAGGACTGATTTGTGTGTTTATATGTGTTTATGTTATCAGGTACTTCGTCACTTCTTATTACAGTGCCACATTATTTGTGTACCACATTATGTACCTGAATTTTTGTCAGCTTTTTTTGTGCAGTAAAAGGCATTGTAATGTCATAAAGTCTTTTATTTCAACCCTTTTATTTATTTTACTGATTGTGCAGTGTATGGATTGGATTGGATTATGGGATTTAGGCTGTATGACTTTTAACAAATGATGCTATTGTAGGGGTTACCTCATTGGTACATAATCCACAGGCACGGGACCAGTGGGGCTATTGATTGTATGGGCGTGGCTTGCGCTGATTGTTGGAGCCACGCCCCCGGAAGAGTGAGTTGCGTTATAAAAGATGCGTGAGTTCCGGTATGTGTTAGTTCTGTTGGAATAAAGGAGCTTTGAACAGGCCAAGAAGTGTCTCGCCCTCTCGTTGTCCGCAACTCCTACATTGGTGACCCCCTCTTGCTCCCGAACGTTTTCGGGGCTTCAAACGAACATGGCGACAAGCGCAGTTTCGATCAAACTGCCGGAGTTTTGGGAACGACAAGCGGCCGTTTGGTTTGCACAAGCTGAGGCCCAATTCGCCATTCGGAACATTTCTGCGGACGACACGAAGTATTATTATGTCGTGTCTGCGCTCAGCGGCTCCACTGTGACCAGAGTGGTGAGCCTTCTCCAGGATCCTCCGAAGGACCGCAAGTACGAGATGCTAAAGGCGCTGCTGCTCATAACCTTCAAGCGCACTGAGGCCGAGCGTGCCCGCAAACTACTTTCTCTACCCGGGCTGGGCGACTCCAAGCCATCGGAGCTCATGGACCACATGTTGTTTCTACTGGGCAGCCACTGACCATGTTTCCTCTTCAAACAACTGTTCCTGCAACAGCTGCCAGGTCAGGTACAGACAGCCCTGACCAACTCATCTGTTAAGGATTTCCGCGCCCTGGCCAGGGAAGCAGACAAGTATTTCTCCGCCAGCCAGCAATGTAGTGCGGCCGCATGGGACCCTGGCCCCGTCGAGCCTGCGCCACTGGCAGACACCATCGCGGCCGCCATTATGGCCCAGCGGCAGAAGGCCCCAGGCTTGTGCTTTTACCACGCAAGGTTTGGTTCCAAGACCAAGGCATGCCGGCCACCCTGCAGCTTCAGCGAGTCGGGAAACGAGATGGCCAGTGCTCGTTAACTGGCTTGTGCGTCGGCCGTTCGGGCAGTTTGTTGTTCATTTCGGAAACTGACTCAGGACGTTGTTTCCTCTGTGACACAGGGGCCCAGGTGAGCATTCTACCTGCGTCGGCATTGGACCGGGAGGCCGGGAGGCACGGCCCCGCCCTGGAAGCCGCAAACGGCAGTGCTATCCAGACTTTTGGCAAACGGACTGTGGCACTGTGCTTGGGCGGGCAGCGATTTACATGGGATTTTGTCACGGCGAAGGTGTCCACCCCCTTGCTGGGCGCTGATTTCAACTGCGCCAACGGCCTAATGATGGATGTTAAAAATTGGCGGCTCATCTTTTTTTTCTTTTTTTCTTTTTTTTTGAATACAAGATCGAGGCTCGTGAAAGAGCGAACATTAATCACACAGAAAGACAAACAGACACACAAAACAAATAACATCGGGAGCGGTAGACAAGATGGGGAGAGAGGGGGAAGGACACAAACACAACATTTGAGAGCAGGGACCGAGAGACATGGAGACATCGAGAAAACTGTGGGAGGGAGAGGGCTTTGGGGGGGAGGCATGGGAAGGGGGGGGGGGGGGTGGGAGAGGTATAAAACATATGGACACTGCCAAGACTTCCAGGAAAGAAGTTGGAATTTCAAACAAGGTGGATCTGGGATGAATTAGTGGGGGTAGAAAAGATCAAGGTTTTGGATGGGGGAAGATAAGAGATGGTGGTGAACAGCTGTTTTGAAGACCTGGAGGGAGGAGTGTGATTGAAGTGAGTGTGGGAGTTTGTTCCAGAGGCGGGAGAAAAGAGGAATGAAAGAGTGAAGGTGAGCAGAGAGCCGAGATTTCGGCAGTTTAACCATCAGAGGGTGGCTGGCAGATCTTGTGCGACCTGTAGGAATATTTGGGGGACAGAGCACAGAGAGAGCTGGGGGAGCAAGGCTGGAGAGGAGTCGGTAGAAGACAGAAAGACCACCTACCTGCCTGCGGTGAGTGAGTGAAAGGCCCTCAGAGATAGCTTCATCGTGGGAGATTCCAATGATTCTGAAAGCTTTGGATTCAACAGCGTGAAGCCGAGCCAGGTGTGAGGCAGGAGCACCAGCCCATAGGGGAGAACAGTATTCCATTGAGCTGCGGATGAAAGCCTTGTATGTGGTGAGGAGCTCAGGTGTGCCTAGGAAGGACTTCGCACGACGGAGGATGCCCAGTCGGCGACTGGCTTTGGAGGCCAGCTTGGAAATGTGGTTTTCCCAAGAAAGATCATGGCAGATGGTGAGACCCAAAAGCTTGAGTGACAGAACTTCTTGGAGAGGATTGTTGAGAAAGTAGATGGGAGGGTTGTCCAGTCGATCTTTTCGGAGAGACATAGTAAGAGTGTGAGATTTGTCAGGATTGAAAGACATGTTCCACATGTTTGACCAGTCTGTGATTTTGTCCAGGTCTTCAGAGAGTGAGGAGGCTGCAGACTGCCGATCTGAGGGAAGAGGAATGGAGCGGCAGAGAGTGGAGTCATCAGCAAAGAGATACAGAGGATTTTCCAGAGAGTCGGAGAGATCATTGATAAAGACCAGAAAAAGCACAGGGCCCAGCACACTGCCTTGGGGAACTCCAGCCTGAACGGGAAGGGGAGATGAGAGAAATACATTCAGGGCCACACGTTGACTACGACCAGAGAGGAAGTCCGCAAGCCATGCATGGAGATTTCCATGGATACCATAGGAGGAGAGTTTGGTGAGCAGAGCTGGGTGCCAGACCGTATCGAAGGCACGTGATATGTCAAGGGAGACAGCTCTGATTTCCTGTTTGGCATTGAGGACCTCCATCCATTGTTGAGACAGCAGAAGCAGCATGTCCAGAGTAGAGTGACCTGGTCTGAAACCAAATTGATGATCAGAGATCAAGCCATTGGAGAAGAGGAAAGATTTCATATCCGAAGCAATGATGGATTCCATGACTTTGCTGATAATTGGGAGCAGGCTGATTGGTCTGTAGTTGCAAGGATCTGTTTTTGCACCTTTTTTGTGTAAAGCGGTAATGTTTGCTGATTTCCAGGATGCTGGCAGATGACCTTGAGCAAAGGATAGGGTGAAAAGAACAGAGAGAGGGTGAGATAGAGCGGCAGAGCAGGATTTTAGGACCCGTGGGCTGATGCCATCTGGTCCAGTTGCAGAATCAGAGTCGAGGTTTGACAAAAACTCCTCCACCTTGTCAGGAGAGAAGGTCACAGAGTCCAGGAGCAGTTTGGTTCGACTGGGAAAGGTGGGAACAGAGAGAGATGGGTTTGGGACTAAGGATTTTGAGGCAAACACAGAGTTGAGGCATTCGGCTTTGTCACGTGCGATGTCAACTGTGTGGCCATTTGAGGTAAGGGAGGGGATGGAGGGGGAACAAACACCAGAAACGGATTTGACCAGACACCACCAGGATTTGGAGGAAGGAGACAGGTTTGAGAGTTCATTCTTGAGTGAGGAGAGATAGTGCTTCCTGGCACTCCTGAGGGTAGACACACACTTGTTCCGAGCTTGGTGGAAGGAACTGAGATTTCCTTCAGTTGGATTAGCCTTCCAAGAGGCAAAGGCAAGTTGTTTCAGGGCAACTGCCTCACCACAAGATTCAGTGTACCATGGACGGGAGGAAGGGTAAGACAACTGAAGGCGAGATGGGATAAATCTGTGCATGAGAGAGATCAGTTTGCTTTGGAAGAATTCCCAGGAAGAATTGATGTCAGAGGCAGTGGAGATGGGAGACCAATCCAGACGATTGATGGCTGCTTGAAGACCGTTCCAGTCGGCCTGAGTGAAATGCCAGACTCGTCGACGCTGAGGAGGCTCTCTGAGAATGGCCAGAGAGATGTCCACTTTGACAAGCACATGATCAGAAGAACCGATTGGAGCAGAAGAAGAGCAGCAGACATTAGCAGGGAAGTTAGTCATAACCAAGTCTAGAAGAGAAGATACTCCATTGGCTGAGATCCGGGTCGGGAAATTGACAGATTGTGTCAATCCCAGTGAGTCACAGAAGTCCTTTGCTGAGGTGCCATGACTGGTGAGAGAGGAACCCACACCCAACCAGGTGGCATGATGACAATTGAAGTCACCACATATGAGGAAGAGAGAGTTGGGATGAGTGGATAGAAGTTGGTCCATGTTGTCAGACAGTGAAATGTAGATGGAGTCATCACTGTTTGGGGGACGGTACAGAACACATATGAACAAAAGGTGGGAGTGGAGAGGAAGCCGTAGCCAGAGGTACTCCTGGGGGTGAGGAGGAGAGAGTGCAGTGCAAGGAGAGTGAGGAAGAGAGTTTTTGATAAAGATAGCCACCCCACCACCAGGCCGAGGCTCAGGTCTATCATACCGGAGGAGGGAGTAACCAGGAAGAGATATTAAGGAATCAGAGACATCTTGAAGGAGGAAAGTCTCTGTTAAGCAGATCAAGTCTGGATTGTCAGAAGCAACCTGTATGGAGAGATCAGTCAGGTTTGAGCGAAGGCCCCGGATGTTTGAGGCTTCGACTGTCGAAGGCTTCGACTGTCTGACGTGCCATTCAAGGACACGGGCACCACGCTACTGTGCGACGTTTCCTTGGGTCAGCCTCGCACTGCTGGAGACGGCTGGCATTAATGCAGAGACCTTCAGTTCACTTCCATGCTCGCTGAGCGGGTCCACCTTGACAAGGCTCGCGTGCACGCTCTCGACCTCTGATGAGTTCGCCGCCTCCTCACCGAGTTCCCGGGCCTTACACGGCCCACCTTCTCGGCCGTTGCTGTCAAGCACGAGGTGGAGCATCACATTCCGACCACCGGCCCGCCTGTCTACGCTCGGGCTCGACGCCTCGACCCGAGGAAACTTGCTATCGCAAAGGCAGAGTTCGACACGTTTGAGCATCTTGGCATCGTGCGACGGTCCGACAGCCCGTGGGCCTCGCCTCCACATTGCGCCGAAGCCGGGTGGCGGTTGGCACCCATGCCGGGATTACCACCACCTTAACGACGCCACTACCCCTGACCGCTACCCAATCCCGCACATCCAGGATTTTCTGCCCGCTTGGCCGGTAAAGTTTTTTTTCTAAGGTGGACCTCGTTCGTGGTTACCACCAGGTCCCCGTCCAGCTGCAGGATGTTCCTAAGACTGCGGTGATTACACCGTTCGGGCTTTTCGAATTCCTATGTATGCCTTTTGGGCTCAAAAAAACGCGACCCAGGCTTTCCAGCGCCTGATGGACAGCATGTTGCAGGATTTGCCGTTTCTGTTCGTCTTCCTGGACTGTGTCCTCATCGCCAGCGCTTCCAGGACGGAGCACATGCTTCACCTCGGAGCGCTCTTTGAATGCCTCAGTCAGCGCGGCCTGATCATTAACCTGGCCAAGTGCTTGTTTGGGGTGGCTTCAATTGACTTTCTCGCCCACCGCATCACAAAGGAGGGGGCCCGTCCCACTGCCGTCTAAAGAGGAGGCTGTGAAAGGTTTTCCGCGTCCTCACCGTCAAGACCCTGAAGGAGATTTTGGGCATGGTGAACTTTTACCATTGTTTCTTGCCCCGGGTGGCCCAGCTGAAGCGGTCCCTTTATGAGGCCCTCAAGGGCAAGCCTACCAAATGCACCAATGACTGGACCGTGGAGATGGCCACGGCTTTCACGGATGCTAAACTGGCCCTCGCCAGCGCAACCATGCTGGCGCATCCGTCGCCCGATGCACCGATTGCTCTCACCATGGACGCTTTGGACTATGCGGTTGGCGCTGTGCACGAGCAGTGGGTCAACAGGGCATGGCAGCCGCTTGCTTTTTTTAGCCAGCAGCTCCGCCCTAACGAACGAAAGTATAGTACCTTCGATTGTGAGCTCCTCGGCCTCTACCTAGCTGTCCGACACTTCCGTTACCTGTTGGAAGCCCGCCCGTTCACGGCGTTTGTGGACCACAAGCCCCTGGTTTTTGCCATGGCCAAGGTCTCGGAGCCGTGGTCTGCCCATTAACAACGCCAGCTCTCCTTCATTTCCGAGTTCATGACGGACATCCAACATGCTGCTGGGAAGGATAATACGGTCGCCGATTGTCTCTCCTGGTCCATAGTCGGCGCGGTCCATCTTGGCATCGACTACGCCCGCATGGCGGCCGATCAGATCGCCGACCCGGAGGTCCAGGCCTGCAGGGCGGCCATCACAGGGCTTCGACTCTCTGACGTGCCATTCAAGGACACGGGCACCATGCTACTGTGCGACGTTTCCTTGGGTCAGCCTCGCACCGCTGGAGACGGCTGGTGTTTGATGCCATCCACGGTCTTTCTCATCCGGGCAGGAAGGCGTCGCAAAAGTTGGTGGTGGCGAAGTTCGTTTGGCACGAATTCAGGAAGGATGTGTGCGACTGGGCCAACACCTGCGTCGAGTGTCAACGCTCGAAGGTGCATCGCCCCGAGCGACGGTTTGAGCAGGTTAACGTGGCCCTGGTGCCTTACGATGGGCCTTTCCACGTTCTGGAGACCGGGGACAAGTCCTTCGTGGTCGACATTGGCGGCAAACCGGACCACCTTTCGGTGGACCACCTCAAGCCGGCTCACTTGGACATAGACCAGCCCCCTCAGTTGGCTCAACCCCCGAATACGGACATTGCCCGTGCAAGTGAATTCTGGGGGGCGCATGTAGGGGTTACCCCATTGGGACATAATCCATAGGCACGGGACCAGTGGGGCTATTGATTGTATGGGCGTGGCGTGCGCTCGGTTGTTGGAGCCACGCCCCCTGAAGAGTGAGTTGCGTTATATAAGATGCGTGAGTTCCGGTATGTGTTAGTTCTGTTGGAATAAAGGAGCTTTGATCAATCTACAAAGCGACTCGCCCTCTCGTTATCTGCAACTCCTACACTATGGTGGAATACGGACTTGGAAATATGTAATAAGTAATATATAATAAGTCCATGAGGGGTGATTCGACTTACGACTACTTCGACTTACGACCTGCTTGTCGGAGCGGAACTCCGTCGTAACTCGAGGAGAGTCTGTATGTATGTATGTATGTATGTATGTATGTATATATATATATATATATATATATATATATATATATACATATATACATATATTCATATATATATATACTTATATACATATATATATATATATGCACAGACTCTTCTCGAGTTACGACGGGGTTACGTTCCGACATATATATCAGATATATATATTGTTACGGACGCGGTTTAGATGTTACTTTGGGCCGAGCGGATGGTCCACCGCGACCGTTACAGGATCCCCGATTGGCCCGACTCCCCCAACGTTGACCAGATCGCACCACAGATATTCAATTTGGAAACCTCTAAAGCGACCGAAAGAGAAGGAAGAGAGAAGAAGACAGAGTACGGAGGAATAACAGGATTTATTATACACACAAGCAAAAAGAAGGAGCGATCAAAGTTATTTACAAGCAATGGATGGAAGAAGCAGTCACACAGTGCATCATTAGCTTATACTAGTCAATTTACTTAACCCCAGGACAACGATTAGGACAGACGACGTTCACACTTACACGGGGGATATTGCAGGCAGGTATGGCTTGAGGATGGATGGTTGTTTTGGGAGGCAATGGAGGGTCCAGTGTGGATTGCTGCCTGGCGCGTCCTTTTCGTGGCCTGCGGCCCCTTAGCTGCCCCCTTAGCTGCAGCGCAGCTGGTCGCACGATGGCTCGCACACACCTGCTCGTTCAGGCGTCTTCCTTCTCCTCAGCAACAACGAGGGACAGCAAGCAAGATGACGGGGTCAGAGCAAGAGCACGGGGTCAGAGCAAGAGCAAGAGGAGCAAGAGCAAGAGCTGGAGGGGCAAGAGAGTGGAGTGCGTCCCGCGGCGGCTTATATGGGTTTCCTCTCCGAACCTTCGCGCACTTTCTCGGGGGTTCCCGCTCCGCCCTCTCTTAGCCAAACCCCTTGTTCTGGGTTGGATGAGCGGGGCCGACTTACTCCTCCCCCCTATGACGAGGGGGGCGACCCGTCTTCTCTAGCCACTCCCCTTGTTCGTAATGGCCGCAAATGGCGAAAACCGGTCAGCAGCTGCAGGTACTGCGCTGTCACGTTGCACAGCAGTTCAGTACTGCAATAAACGTTTGCTGTGAAAGCTCAAGTGGGGGAATCCCTGGCACTTGAGCTGCCATGGATCATCGGAGGGGCCTACGCTTTATTTCGTTTGATGCAATGCAGAGTCAATCTAGTGGGAAACACATATTTAGCCTACATAGAATAAGGAAATAAACTATTTAAAAAGATATATCGTGGCCTGTGTGTAAGTTTCATGGAATTAACTAGGAGGACGGCTGCGACCATTATTTACATTACGAGGGTGTTACACACAACAAAACCATACTTTTCACATTCGTTACACTTTCTCCAAAATTGTTACACTTCTCAAAACCGTTACACTTCTCAAATTCGTTACAATATATATATATCGGAAGAAAAATGTTCCTGTGCATCATCAAGAAGACATTTTGTCAAAAACACTCCCTGGCACTTACTGATGAATCTCTGAAAGTTTGACGAAGGTCGGTTTGGCTATCTCTGAGAAAAATGGTGACACACACACACACATCTCAGAGTTGTTGTTGCTCTTTAACAGCCACTATTATCCTACCTTGTGGGGTCGGCTGGGGGAAGCTTGGCCCAAGTCTTTCACGAACCAGCCTGGCCAGGCCTGAAATTCGCCTAGTTAGGGCAGGAATTTGGAATTTGGCCATGGTGCAGGTGATACTCGCCCACTCTTTGCGAAGGACACCATGGGATCTTTAACGTACACCAACCCATGCTGGCAGACGGGACTCCCTGTTTAGCGTCCATCCGAGGGACCGCACACACATTGATGAATCACCCTGCCTGGGAAACACCGAACTGACAGTTTACAGCTGGGTCGGGATCCAAAACCAAGGCTAGACAGCTTAGAGGCGAGTGTGCGTAACTCCTAGCCATCCTGTCAGCCCCACACAGCTCTCAGAGCATAGATGTTAAAATGATGAGGATGACCAATATCTGAAGCGAATGTTTCAGTTATGTATCACAGGATATCTTCGTCTCAAGTCTTAGACTAAGCTATACGATATGGCTCCCATGTTACCTTGGTGTGTCGGCATCACTGGGAACGGGGATAAGTATTTCAACTGCATTTGCAGTGGATCGTTTTTTGAACTGGCTCTTGGCCTAGAAAAGATACAGTTGGAGAAGAAAAGTTAATGGGAGTGGTGTGATCAAACCCATCAACATCACAAGTTTGTTTATACATACAGTCGTGCCCAAATATATTGGCGCACTTGCACTTTTAAAAAATAAGTCACAATTTTCTCGAAAAATAAGTTGAAATTGACAAAAGTATTTGGTCTCCACAATTCTTTATTTCACTGTTAATATTACAGAACCTTTGTTTTTTATTCAGAACTTAATATGTCCTTTTAAATCAGAAAATAAAAAGAAATGGGAATTGACAAAATTATTATACATATCTATATTATAATAGCCGTAGATGATTCTGTCTGTCTGTCTGTCTGTCTGTCTGTTGGGTGTCTGTCCGGGGTGTGGCTTACTCGGTTTGCAGAGTAGCTCCACCCATTCTGGGAGTGGCTTCATATAA
>NC_136261.1:55879122-55926622 GCF_964187855.1 Myxine glutinosa
CCAACCCGTACATTCGCCCTCTCGACTCAAGCTCACTCGGTACAAAAGCCTCGCACAAATTACACCGTGAAGGCCCAATGGTCATGTCTATGCCACAAATCACAGGCGCACTGAATTGAAAATATATAGAACGCTCATACTCCGTGAAAAGTGAAGCCGCCGTGTCGCCATCTTTGTCAGCACGACTCGATCAAACTCGCTTCGCGGATCTCGATTTGTGCGGCAATAAACTGCTCCAATCGGTTACGGAAGGGTTGTGGAAAGACGTTTCACAGCTGTTTCAAAGACATTTAATTCATATCGCACAAAATCGATACAAAACACGATCGCATAAAAGGTGAAAAAACGTGTGACGTGTGACGGGATGGAACATCACGTGATCGCTCTGAGCGAATCAGTCTGGTGGCGGGAATGGAACATCACGTGATCGCTCTGAGCGAATCAGCGAGCTGCTCTGGAACCGGCTGAGATTAGCGGGTACTTCGCTGAAATGCGCTGAGGTAAATATGAATAAAAAATATGGATCGTCAAATATTTTGAGTTCGGCCATGTTCGTCCCAGGCTCAATGGCCATGTCTATGTCAAATATCAAGCACGTAAGCCTCTCTGTTTAGGAGTCTATTGGTAACATTACACACACACACACACACACACACACACACAAATGGTGTTTTATATATATAGATATATATATATATTGTTATGGATCTCGGACGTCGGCGCTCCCCTTATCAGGGGGGGGGGGGGGGGGGTTAATCCCCTTGTCTTTTTATCTGGCCGACCCGAGTCCTTAGTAGTTATAACGTTCCTTCCGGCCGGTGGTAAGTAGGGTTGTTGGTCGAGTCATAGTCCAATTACCTAAGTACTACCACCGGCCGTAAAGCAAGGAGATAACTCCCGCTCAAAACCACGGATATGATGGAAAATGCCGAGCGGATAGCAATCCGCGTTCGGAAACCGTCAACAAAGTGACCTAAACCCGATTCTCAGTGGTTCCTAATCGTGCCACGTTTACCCAATTAGAGAAAAGACGAATGCGATCGGACAAAAGGAAACCAGAAAATAGGAAGAACAAAGGTTGATTTATTAACAATGTGCAAAGAAAGAAGAAGAGGAAACGAAAGGAATATACAAGATAGGAAGAGGAAGAAGCAGCACACAGGGCAGTCTTAAAACAGTCTTATCCTTAATACCCAGGACAACGGGCCCGTCTCAGACACTCACACGGGGATTGTAGATGGGAGGGCGGAAGGTCCGGCGCATGGGGTCCAGGCTCCGGTCGGCTCCCGTCCAGGCTCCGGTCCAGCGGGGCGAAACCCGGCAGGCAGCTCCGCATGTAGTTGAATGCGACCGGACAATTATATAGCGGGCGGAAGCTGGTGTCCTGCGTATGTAATATGTGTACACTTGTGCCAAACGCCCTCTCTCTCCCCAATGTCCTCTTTAACAAGTGCGCCCTTCTTCTTCTCAGTCCTTCTCCAAGCCACCCTTCCAACACGTCCTCTTTAACAAATGCCGGCGCATGAGTCTCCTGAAAGGGCTTTACGTTCGTGCTTTTTTAATGCAAGCAACGATCGCCTCCGCGAGCCCAAAAGCCACGCCTGCCAGCGATGTCCCTTCAGCCCTGGTTGGCTGGTGAGGGCTTACCGGCTCCGCCTTTGATGGCTGGATGACGTGGCTACACCTTCTTCTTGGCGTTCCGTCCCCTTTTTCCGGGCCTCACCGCATGGCTTATGGCGGCGTTTGAGCGAGCTCCAGCTCAAGGCAGCGAACGCTGCTAACAAAGGCGCGTAACAAATTGGGAGAGCCATCGGGCAGACTGGAGGGCGCGTAATGGCGTCGCTTGGAGAGGGAGGTTGCAAACTGAACGGAATGGGGCCTAACTTCTTATTTGATTGGCACAACGCAGATTCAACTATTGGAAACACGGCCTTATCTAATACACATACTAATGAAATAACTGAAGTCCTATGGTGGCCTACGTGTTGCTTGTGGCCTAACTATGGGGTGCAACCTTTAACCATTTAATGATGTCATATTTACACAAGAGTGTGGGTTCTAAAACCACAACAATATCTATATATATATATATATATCTATATATATATATATATCTATATATATATCTATATCTATATATATATCTATATATATATATATCTATATGTATATATATATATATATATATATATATATATATATATAATATATATACATACATATATATATATATATATATATATATATATATATATATATATATATATATATATATATAATATATATATATATGGAAGACTACTCATCGCAAGTGCCGGGAAAAGGTGGCATAGGATCGCTCCCCCTCCCCCCATTCTCTTCCCTCTCGCCCTCCCCCCTCAACCCTCTCCCTCACCCTCACCATGCCCCCGTCTCCCCTCTATTCCCCACTCATTTCACGTGCGTTTGAATGGAATACGTAAAGATGCCAATGGTTTTTTCAACCAAGTAAATCGATGATTACCTTTCCAACGGTAGGTAATCAGGTGAAGGTACAGGGCAGGAGTTAGAGTTCAAAACAGACATTTTTGGGAGCGAAATATGTTGCCAGGGAAATAAGATGTCGTGGAGTGCGGACAAACACCGGAACACTCCGCTGGGACCCATATCAATAACAATCGCTGCATGGACAGCGATCTTACGCACGTGTGGCACCACTTCATTAATAAACAATGAATATTAATAGAGATGCATAATAAAAGAATACTGGATTTTTTTTGTTCTTTATACATCATCAAGCCTCGTGGAAGAGCAAGAACACAGAACAGACAATGACGTTCACGGGAGAAACTAAAGTTGACACAAAAAGTGGAATCCAAATCCAAAAAGATCACTACCGGTGAATCCCTGGTTGGTAATAAAATAAAGTCAAAATACGGTGCAAAATAAAATCAGAAAGTCAAATATATCAGCTTTTAATAAGCTGATACAATATAATCATAACGGGTGCACAAAACTCAACGAAGCACAGAGGATTATACACACAAAGTTATGGATTATGTCCGATTCATTATTCAAAATTATTATTCGGGAACGGGTCGCAATGAGATTCCAAACATGAACGGTTCAAAGCTTATGGCGGGATAACCCTCCTTCCTTCCGTGCAGGTGCTGCTTCATCAGGATGAAGATTACATGGGCGGTGCATAGGCAAACAACGCTGGCTTGATTGCTCGATGCCTCAAAAATATAACAACTCGGGTTATGTAATGAAGCCGAAACATTCGATTGCTTATGTGCATATATAATACATTGTAGCGGTTCCCGCTGAATGTACACAATCGCCTTGCACCTGGCAGGACGCGGCCAGGGCGCGATCGCAATGCCGGGCTCGTCCGGACGGGCCCAGACGCGCCTCTCCCGGGGCATGCCCGGACTCGCTGTTCCCGGGCACGCCCGAACCTCCCGGGCACGCCCGGTCTCGTCTTTCCCGGGCATGCCCGCTCTCCACCTTTCCAGGGCTCGCCCAGAGCGCCCGGGCAATGCCCAGCCTCAACTTGCCAGGGCCGCGTGCCCGGGCATGTCCAGACTCGCCTTTCCAAGGCTCGCCCTTGACACCCGGGCACGCCCCGGTATAGCTTTTGCCGGGCAAACTTCCCGACATAAATGTGTATATATATTGCTGCCCGATAAACGGGCTTTTCAGAATACCTGAGCTGTTTTGTTTCAATAAAGCAACTCGGGACGAATTCCGTCTTTGGTCGCGTCAATTCTTTCGACTCGCGTTGGAGCGCAGCTCCTTCAACATCATGTTTATATAGCTTGGATTGATTCCAATTCCACAGGGCCAAAAATGAATTGTCCTATAGACCAGTAGGCTTGAAGCCTGAGGCCTACACAAACTGTGTTTCAGAATGTCTGTTGACGCCGATGGGCTGCAACCTTTCGACATTTGACGATGCTTAAAATAGACACTGTTGGTCTTTTTCACACTGATGAGTAAAGTTGCAGGGAACTCATGGCGATTGTGAATATAACACTTCTGTTTGGAGCAGTTTTACTTCATGTCCCATGGAGCATATTATTTAATTATATATATCAGGTTTTTAAAAGGTTTTTTTCTGAATTATTTTCCGATTTCACTCTAGATTTCAACATAATTATTGAGGCCATGAGTTCCTATCGTAAAAATATCGAATCAAATTTCAAATGCCAGCTTTTAATAAGCCTACACCATAATCTTACCAGGAGCCAATCACTTACCAGGAGCCTCACACAGCCAATCAGCGTAACAGGGATGGACAAATGGACAGCCATCAGCGTCTTACATATACATATATATTTTGTTACGGTTTTTAGAACCTTCACTTTGTAAATTTAGTAGTAAATTTCCTGTGTACATTTCCCCTTAATTGGCTGTTAATTGAAATAAGTGCACTTTAGCTAGTCCATGTACAAGCACGTAGCCAATCATAGAACCTCTTTATAGTTATTTCATTAGTCTGTGTTTCAGATAAGGCTGTGTGTCCAATAGTCGATCTTACGTTGCACCAAAATCAAATAAGATAGATCCCCTTTCGATGGCCCCAGAACCTCCATTGCCAACTGCATTGCCTCCATTGCCAACTGCATTGCCTCCATTGCCAACTGCATTACCTCCATTGCCAACTGCATTGCCTACATTGCCAACTGCATTGCCTACATTGCCAACTGCATTGCCTACATCACCAACTGCATTCGCCGCCATTCAACATGTGCTCCAACTCGGAGCAGAAGGGCGTGGCCCCACCTCGTCATCAAGGGTGGAGCCCCGAACGACCAACCAGAGATCAGGGGTATGGCTTGAGAGGCATGACCAAGGAACATCGAGCAGTTTCGCGAACGTTCCAGGGTGTGGCACTATATAAACCGTTGCGCAGAGCCCCCACCTCAGTTGAGGAGTTCCGTGGCAAGCAGTTCTGCAAGAGAGTTTTTGAGGGAGGTGCTTGCGCAGGTGGCGGTCCTGCTGAGAGCTTCGGAGATGCATGAGGTGGAGACGCGCAAACCTACAAGGCTACAGACAACAGCAAGTGCGGGCACGCGAACATCGACATGCCGCGATCCTCAGACCTCCCTGTCGCCTGTTCTGTGGACCAGATTGCGGTGGAGTCGGCGGCAGCTCACCTCCAGTCTGCCGTCCTGCACGAACCCTTCTCTCCCTCCAGCCAATCCAACCTGCAATTCCCCATTCGTGTGAGTCTGCCCATCATCTGTCCTCTGTGTTGTCTGGGATATAAGTTAAGTTTGTATACGGATTTGCCCTGTGTATCTGCTTCTTCCTCTTCCCTGTAAATTACTTCGTTCTTCTTTTCTTCTTTGGGTTTGTGTAAATAATAATAAATATCTGTTCCTCCATTCTTTGATTTCTTCTTTCTCATCCGATCGCTTTAGAGATTTCCCAATTGAGTTCCTGTGGTGCGATTTCGGCCAGCGCTTCGCAATCGGGTTTAGTCATTGTTAAACGGCTCGCGCCGCAGTTCGCTTCGCTCGGCGCAACCAACCAATTATGCTGTGGCACGAGCGGGAGCATTTCCTCGCTGACGGCCGGTGGTAATACTTAGGTATTAAGACTAATTAGGCTTACGACCCAACGTACCATCGGCCATCAGTGACGTCATACTTCCAGGACTGGGGGAATCGGCCAGTGTAGAAAACAAGGGGATTGACCCCCCCTTGGTAAGGGGAGCGCCGACCCCATATCCGTAACAATATTATATATAGAATGTTAGGGTGGTCCAAGAATTTGAAGATTGGATTTTCATTTCTCCACAAGCCTGCCCCTATTCCTATTGAAGAAAGTAGTTCGTGTTGAAAGGTTGAGCTTGATTGGACAATATTTAGAGGTTGCTCAAAATGTTGACAAATTTTAATGAATAATAAGATACAGAATTTTTGGCATCATACATCAATTCATAGATAATAATTATCTATTTTCAATTACTCTAATTATTTATTATTGTTATTGTTGTTGTTTGTTTGTAAACTAATAAATATTTATGTACAATATACCATTGTACAATGTACATGTATGTTCAATTGTTCATTGTTCATTGTTCAATGTTCATTCAAATAGTCAAATTAAGATTAAAAACAAAACAGTAGATTAAACATTCATGTATTAATTTGACAATGAATCATTTATCGGAAAAAATAAATCATCCATCAGAAAACATAAAATATCTATCAGAGACGATAAATATCTATCAGATTGTGCAAAAGCACTGCCCACAAACATAGCACACCGATTTGAGAGATTTACTCTGTCCAGAGTTGCCACTATTGCTGGAGTGATCACCTTGATGGGAGCCTTTTTCGCCCGTTTGGCAGAACATGGACTTTGGAGTTTGAATTCATTGCCCCCTGAATCGGAGCTTTCAATCTCAGACTCATCATCATCATCAACCACAGCCGATATTGATGGAACAGATTGCATTGCTGTTAGATTCTCAGCAGCACGTTTCTTCTTTATTTTATCTTCATTCTCAAGCCTGATACGCTTTCTGTTCTCCTTCACTGCCAGAGTGTTGTCCACAGATACCATACGTGAACTTGAGGGATCATCACGCTGCATGATAAGGAATGCTTTGTCTTCTTCATTCGTCATTTTCTCAAGCGCATCATTTGGTGAGATATCGAAGAGGGATTGAAGATCATCTTTGAACATCTGCTCCTTCACTCTGTAGTTTTCGAATGTCTTGGTTCTATTTTTCTTTACCAGTTTGTAGGCATCATACAACTTCAAAAGTTGGCGCTCACAGGAATCTACTCTCTGCACTGGAATTCGTGCTTTCTCCCAGTATGCACACACAGCTTGTACACTACGTTTGGCATGTTCACGAACTGTATGGTGTTCTTGTATGTGATGGTACACCATTTTCTGCAATATGTGTCCTTTGGTTGGTTGTCCCCCACATATTATTTCCTTTTCAGACTTGCCCAGCAACCAAACTGTGGAAGAGCTGCGAGTTTCTGCCATCTGAAAAAAACAGGATAAATTAAAAATGTTATTTTTTGAGCAACCTCTAAATAAGTTCCAATTGACCTCATATTTGGTTCATATGATCTTTATAAACATATAATAGGAACAAGGGCAGCCTTGTGGAGCATGGATTTTTAATAGTATTAAATATTACACATATCTGTGGACCACCTATCTTCTACTTACTTTTTCCACATGCGAAATTTGCATTCATGTTTATTTAAATTATACAATGGACTACAAAATGTAAATGTTTCATGATATTTGTTATGTGATATCACCTTTATCTTTCAATATTGCTGAAATGAAGATCAAATAGCTGTATGTTGAAATATGTTGTAAAAGTCAAAACTTTACATGGGGTGTACTTACTTTTTCACGTGACTGTGTGTGTATATATATATATATATATATATATATATATATATATATATATATATATATATATATATATATATATATATATATATATATATATATATATTATATATATATATATATATATATATATATATATATATATATATATATATTTATATATATATATATATAATCGGGAGATTAAATCAGACACGGACGTAGCTTCAGGACGTCGATCTTTAATTTTCGACAAGCTTTCGACCAACAAAGGTCTTCTTCTTAGTCGTCCCCAAGTTCAGCGGAAGTTTCTTAGTCTTCGGGACGACTAAGAAGAAGACCTTTGTTGGTCGAAAGCTTGTTGAAAATTAAAGATCGACGTCCTGAAGCTACGTCCGCGTCTGATTTAATCTCCCGATTATTTATTTAATGCAAATGAGATGCCCTGCTCGTACTGTGGAGTTTCTAATATTTCTCACAGTTATATATATACAGACTTGGCATTTAATATGGAATTTCTTTTTGGGGGGGTGAACTTACTGTTCAAGATGACTTAGAACCAAAAGTTCATTGGAATTATATTGAAATTATTCTAGATTTTGTTAATGTGACCTTTAAAAGAAACAAAAACCACATTTGACATTTCGAAGCAAATAAATTGATCCTTGAAAGTGATGTAAACTGATATCGAACTCAATTCACGGACAGTACTTTGTTAAACTTCTGTACGTTTTCCAGAAGTATCTCTTTATTTTGCACATTTGCCAAAAAAAATTTCAACAAAAACAAAAGCTAAATTATGACTGGGATTATGGACAGTAATATTACAGTTCAGTACTTCGTGTAACCACCACGAGCATTCAGGAGAGCACGTACACGTCGAGGCATGCTGTTCACAAGATTTGCCAAGGTTTGGACAGGAATCGCTTGCCATGCAGTGACAATAGTCTGCTGCAATTCACGCACAGAGGCAGGCTGCTGGTGCAAGTTGTCGATTTGACGTGTTAATTCTGCCCACAAGTTCTCTATCGGATTCATATCCGGGGACATGGCAGGCCACTCCATATGCTCTACACCACGGTCAGCAAGAGAGTGTTGGATCATGACAGCACAATGAGGCCGTGAATTGTCATCTTGGAAGACAAAGTTTACTCGAAAGGCTGCACGAGCAAATGGAAGCAATGTTTCTTCCAGAATGACCCTGTACTTGAACTGGTTCAGGTTTCCATTCAGAACAACCAGGTCAGTTTTGCCCCCTGCATGAAAAGCAGCCCAAACGGTCACCCCACCACCTCCAGCTTGGACTCTTGGCACTATACAATCTTCGTTGTGGGCTTCATGCACTTGTCTGCGCACTCGGACGCGGCCATCTTGACGATAGACGAGAAATCTAGACTCGTCACTGAAGGTAACATGATTCCAGTATCCTGGCTGCCATTGACGGTGCTCTCTGGTCCACTGCAATCGGCGCTGGCTGTGTTGTCTGGTCAGGCATGGCTTTCTCAAGGGATGCCTGGCACGATAGCCTGCTTGAACCAGTCGTTGGTTGACTCGCCTTCTGGATACAGGCACATTTGTCAGTTGCTGCCACTCAGCCCTAAGCCAATTAGCTGACTTGGTACGGCCATTGCAGACTAACCGGTGCAGCTGGCGATCATCTCTCCTTGTGGTTCTGCGTGGACGTCCTGGCCTCGGTATTGTAGTAGGGACACGCCTCTGAGCATTTCGTTTCAGGATCTTTGACACCTGACCTTGAGTGATGCCATACTGCCGAGCAATAGCACGCTGTTTCATGCCAGAATTTCGTAAAGCCACCACTCCATGACAAACAGCATTGTCAAGTTGACGGACCATCTCCAGAGGAAGCGGCAATAACTTTTGTAGACGTGCAGCAGTTGTTTTCCACTAATACAGAACGCAACAACCCTTATATACCCGATTGTGAAGCCAATCGTCAAATGTACCTGTCCTTACATTTTGTCATGCCACCTGTGATATAATCCTGTTATTGACCTCTTGCTGCGATAGACAATCAGTGACATGGTTCTTTCAACAAAGACATCACCGATGGGTAAAATAAACTCACCAGATTGATATACTGAGTTCAGAAAGTAAACCCAACTCAAGAAAGAAAAAAAATTCCATATTAAATGCCAAGTCTGTATATATATATATATATATATATATATATATATATATATATATATATATATATATATATATATATATATATAGATATATATATAGATATATATATAGATATATATATATAAAAAGACAGATTGTTGGAACCATGCCTTACTTTGTTAAAAATAAACATTGCTGAATATTTCCATTGTTTTATAATCATTCAAATAGGCAGACAAGTTGTATTAACCCTCAAAATAAGGTTCTTGTAACCACATTTTTGCAAGAATCCACAATGATTTGAATGAGATCTGGTGTAAATGCAATGAGAATCCCATCAGAATGTTTTTTTTTTATCAGGGAACAAGCAATCTAGTATAACTAGACGAGTTGAGTGTGTGTGTGCTTGTTCATGTATGGCATGTTTTTTGTGGAGTTTTACTATAGCTGGAATGTCATATGTGATATTCTAGTGATGTGGAATGTGATACACCAAGTGATTGTTATGATGATGTCCTGAGTTGATGGGGATTAATTAACTACAAAGAATTTGGAAGAATCCCCAGGTTTTAAATGCACACTGTGGCGGACACGAAAGCACTGACGTGGTGACATCACCCCGCACACCAAGTGGGGGTGGGCCACGCCCGGGAGAGAGGCGTGGCCTCACGATATACACTGGGCGCGCAGCCCTGAGCAGCTCAGTGTTACAGTGAGCTCTTGAATAAAGACTCTTACAAGTTACCGCGTTGTCCGCTTCCTCCTTGCTCACAAGCAGCGCGCGTAACACCGTGCTTTACTGGTGACCCTCGACGTTGGATCTGCCGTAGCGATCCTTCCAAGCACGACGCCATTTCCATGGCCAACAACGCGATGTCGGTTAAACTTCCCCAATTTTGGGAGGCCCAGGCCGAAGTTTGGTTCATCCAAGCCGAAGCCCAGTTTCAGCTTTGGCGCCTCACCGGCGACGACACGCGCTACTGCCACGTCGTCGCCTCCCTCGGGCCCGGCACGGCCGCTCGAGTTGTGTCCGTCCTTCGCCACCCACCGGACGGCCACAAGTACGAGGCACTCAAGCGGCTGCTCCTAGCCACGTTCGGCCTTATGGAGGACGCACGGGCCGACCGCCTCCTGGATCTCCCCGAGCTCGGCGACACGCGCCCGTCGGTCCGAATGGACCATATGCTGTCACTGTTGGGCGACGAAGCCCCTGGTTCTCTATTCCGGGCGCTTTTCCATCGCCAACTTCCAGCACAGGTACGCCTCGCGTTGGCCGGGACCGTGCTAACGGAACCCCGAGCATTGGCCGCCGAGGCGGATAGGTACTTCGCGGCTTCGGACACGCGGGCGAGAGTCGGTGCGGCCCACCTCGTGGATCCCGAGGCTGATGCTGATCCATGGCATCAGCTTCCACAGCATACACAGCATGCTGATACGCACCTCGTGGCCGCCGCCACGCCCCGCCCACCGCCGCGGCGAAAACCGCCACCGTGGAGAAAACCGCCGGCTCCACCGGCCTGGCGGAGCCAGCCGCACTCCTCCAGCTCCACCACCTGGTGCTGGTTCCACGCCAAGTTCGGCCACGAGGCTCGACAGTGTCATCCACCATGCTCCTTCAACAGGTCGGGAAACGCCCGGGCCGGCGCTCAATAGTGGCAATGAGCGCCGGCCGTTCGAGCAGCCTGCTGTTCATAACGGACACCTTATCCGGGCGCCGTTACCTGTGCGACACCTGGGCGGCAGGTGAGTGTCGTTCCTGCCGGCACATCGGACAAGCACGCCGCGGGCGGGGGCCCCGCGCTGCTTGCCGCGAATGGGACGCCCATCCGTACGTACGGAAAACGCTGCCTCTCTCTGCGGTTTGGAGGGCAGGTTTTCCAATGGTCGTTCGTCACCGCCGACGTGCCCATGGCATTGCTTGGCGCGGACTTCCTGTGCGCCAATGGGCTCCTGGTCGACGTAAAGCACAGACGTCTTGTCCAGGCCGAGATGTTCAGCTCGCTCGCTTGTGTGCTGCCCAGCTCGTCGAGCAGCTCACCGAGCGGCTCACCAAGCGGCTTGCCAAGCGGCTTGCCGAACGGTTCGGTTCCGGCCACGTTGATCTGTACGCTTCTGGCAGCGGACGAATTCACCCGCCTCCTCGCCGGCTTCCCGGCCCTCACGCGGCCCACCTTCTCGGCGGGGGCCGTCAAGCACGGGGTGGCCCATCACATCCCCACCGTCGGGCCACCGGTCTACGCCCGGGCACGCCGCCTCGAGCCGACGAAGCTGGCGGTAGCAAAAGCGGAGTTCGCTACCCTGGAGCGACTCGGCATCGTTCGGCGCTCGGAGAGTGGTTGGGCGTCGCCGCTGCACATCGTGCCGAAGCCCGGCGGGGGATGGCGACCGTGCGGGGACTATCGCCGTCTCAATGACGCCACCACCCCCGACCGCTACCCCGTCCCCCACATTCAGGACTTTTCCGCCCGTTTGGCGGGCATGTCCTTCTTCTCGAAGGTGGACCTAATACGCGGCTACCATCAGGTCCCCGTCAGGCCGGAGGACGTCCCGAAGACGGCGGTCATCACGCCGTTCGGACTCTTCGAATTCCTGCGGATGCCCTTCGGTCTGAAGAATGCGGCTCAGGCGTTCCAGCGGCTGATGGACAGCGTCCTGCGCGACTTGGATTTTGTATACGTCTACCTGGACGATATCCTCGTCACCAGCGCGTCCTGCAAAGAGCCCCTACACCACCTCCGCACGCTCTTCGAATGCCTGGGCCAACATGGCCTGATTGGGAACCCCACAAAGTGCCGGTTCGGCGTCGCCGTAATCGATTTTCTGGGGCAGCGCGTCACCAGGCACGGAGCCGTCCCACTGCCGGCCAAGGTGGAGGCGGTGAAGGGGTTTCCGCGCCCTCGCACGATCAGGGGGCTGCAGGAGTTCCTGGGCATGGTGAATTTTTACCATCGGTTCCTGCCCCGTATCGCCCAGCTCCTGCGCCCCCTGCACGAAGCTCTCCGAGGTAAGCCGGGCAAAGGTGATGTTACCTGGACTGAGCAGATGGACGCGGCGTTCACGGGCCCGAAGCTCACCTTGGCTAACGCCACCATGCTCGCGCACCCGGTGCCCGATGCAGGAGACCGCCCAGAGGTTCGCCCCGGTGCCAACGGCATGCCACGGGCACCCACCGACGCACGTCACCCCGGAGCTTCGCACGGCGGAGTACGTCTTCGTCCGCCACGATGCCCACCGGACACCACTGCGGCCCCCGTACGACGGGCCTTTCCGCGTGCTGGAGACCGGGGTGAAGCACTTCACCCTGGACATCGGCAGTACTCCTGACCGCGTTTCTGTGGACCGCCTCAAGCCGGCCCACCTCGACGTGGACCATCCACCGCCAGTGGCCCGACCCCCACTTCGGGGCCGCCCCCCTGCGGGCGGACCCCCGGCACCACCCAGCCCCGCTGCCACGCCGCCCCCCGGTCCTGCACCCATCCCAGGGGCAGCCGGAGGCATCCCAGATGGCATCCATGCATCCCAGACGCCGCCGGTCGCCAGGGGGCGCTTCGGCCGGGTCATCCGTTTGCCCCACAAACTGACCCTTCAGGTGCGCGGGGATTCTGGGGGTCGCGTGTGGCGGACACGAAAGCACTGACGTGGTGACATCACCCCGCACACCAAGTGGGGGTGGGCCACGCCTGGGAGAGAGGCGTGGCCTCACGATATACACTGGGCGCGCAGCCCTGAGCAGCTCAGTGTTACAGTGAGCTCTTGAATAAAGACTCTTACAAGTTACCGCGTTGTCCGCTTCCTCCTTGCTCACAAGCAGCGCGCGTAACACCGCGCTTTAACACTATGTTAAGGTGTATAAAGCAGCTCAATAGGTCCTTCCATGGCACGGCATTATAATTACAAAATAAATAACATAAACAATGATAACATTGTAAGAAAGCATATATATTAATTTAGTAATAATATTAACAACAATAATAGTACTATTATCTGACAATAATAATCACGGATGTATAATCCCTGCCTGGCCCAAACACATCTGTGCTTGCTGAAAGTCAAGCTAATGCTCAAACAGTACAGCAGAAGGGCAAACTAATTAAAAACACAGGCATTAATCTTCATAAAGACTATAAATGGGAGAACCGAAGTGAATTACAGTGAGATGCGAAAATAAAAGAAATCTTTTCAGGTCGACAAACAAGCTCATGCAGTTTCATGGGTTTAAAATGGACGCAAGTGCTTGTAAGTGGAGTTGAAAAGGTGGGGTGAGGGTGTGGTGGAAGTACAATTAAATTTTACTGATTAGCCCAAGGTTTCACATAGTCTCACCCCACTTGTAAAGCTAAATCACTTTAGTCTTCCCGGTCTCGGTCTAAGCACGAGAAGAAAGGAAAACTGAGAGCAGAACAGAAAACAAAAAGGAAAACTGAGAAAACACTAAATTGTGAAGAAGTAAAAGGAAAAACGAGAGAATGAGGAAAGTTGTGGGTGGAGGAGGGAACAGAAAAGGAAGTCTTCCATAAGAGAAAGATCATACGGCATTGAGATGACCCCAAGTATAGTAATTGGGTGAAGAATCAGGATGATGGTAATTGAGGTACAGGTGTATGGAAGTGGCATGAAAAACCTGAGGGGTGTGTACTAGGCTGGATATAGTGTGTCTGCACTTAAAAAAACAGTTTTAAGTATCTCCTCAAGGTCCTCCATCACATCTCATTTGGTCACATCCGTAATGCCATTTTTGCCCTTTGCCAATCACCAGGTTGCACCAGTTAATCCAGTACCCCCATTTCTGGTTGTCCTTAAGTTCAAGCTTTTTGCTCAACTGCACAACTTTATCCCAAATTTGTATTGCCTTTGGGATATTCCCGATGAGCGTGTCCCCCGATGCTTTCAAGATGACATTACATCACAATCTCGTATCAATTCCCATACTGTATCTAAGCAAGTTTTCTATTCTTGCTGAACCATGGTCTCTTTGTCTAACCGCAACTTAGACAAAGAGGCCGTGGTTCAGCAAGATGCCTCAGCATCAGTTCCTTTAAAAAGTCCCAACAGAACTATAAAGAACAACTTTGGGGTATAAAGTTAAAAAAATCATTTGAAAATGATTGTGTTGTGCAGGGTTGTAGTAGACCTGCATTGTTATGATGCTTGACATTTGTAAATGAAAAGGAATAAATTATGAGGTGATGATTAAATAGTACTTAGTGATTAATAAATCAAGTACAACCTTGATCATGATTTCAACACGGCTGTGTGAATATTTCTCGATCATTGACTCGATCCAGATTAACGGCTTCACCTGGGAGGGAGACATCATAAATATTAAGTCAAGGTAAAGTTTCATCACTTTGAAACTTGATCTTACTCAAGTGCTCCTTGAATGGACTGAAGAGATGGAAATCACACAGTGACATATCTGGACTATACTGATGGTGGATTAGAAGCACTTCCTATCCCAAATGCCTTCTCTTAAAACAGGAAGGTTTTTGGGACACCTTATGACTTAAATTATTGAATTTCAGGTGCAAATCAATCATGGTTTCCACAGTCGCAACAACGACACGCTGTTTTGCTGCAATATCATGCAATTACGTGTCCATTGCCCCAAAACAATTGAATATCACCAGTAAAGTTTGAAGGAGTCACGTCAGAAAATGGTTCCAGATGAGCATTTTGTGAACCATTTGGTGAAGTTTCATGAAGATCGGTTTAAAATTGTGACCTGTAGGCAATATAAGTGAGCGGACAGACAAACTGTTACTTGACAAGTAACAAACAGACAGACTAACAGACAGACTAACAGACAGGGGAGAAAACATAACCTACAGCCACCTTCGTGGCGGAGGTAATAAAGTAAAGGTTTTAAAGATAGTAGAAAAAAAAATTCTGGAAGTTTACCGCCGTTGATGCAGCGTTTTTACACCCCCTTATTTAACGAGTTACATTAGTTCTTCGTACCTGTTGTTTGTGTCCTTTATGACGGCCGTAAAACAGTAAGTTTCCTGTTTGGAATGATTTTCAGTTTTGCTTGACTGCCAGGCAGACAGACAAGGTAAAAAAATTTTTTCACTCCTCTCTGTGCATGCGCGATCAGGACAAATTCAGAGCCAAAGTACTGCTAAATTTCAGGATCGTTTTCTGATTCATGCTCCGATTTGTGTTCAAAATACAGTCACGCAAAAAAGTAAGTGCACCCCATGTAAAGTTTTGACTTTTTCAACATATTTCAACATACAGCTATTTGATCTTCATTTCAACAATATTGATAGTTGATAGATAAAGGTGATATAATATAACAAATATCATGAAACATTTACATTTTGTTGTCCATTGTATAATTTAAATAAACATAAATGCAAATTTCGCATGTGGAAAAAGTAAGTACACCCCGACCTTTATCACGACTTCAAATACCTAAAATTAGAATCAGGTGCACCGGCTCAGGTGCAAATGATTAGAACATCGTTAGAGACGATCTTGGAGGAACCTGTCTTATTTAAACCTCAGACATTTAGTTTGGTTTGCTCTTTGTTGTTGAAGTGTGCAGTTTCACCATGCCTAGATCAAAAGAGCTCACCGAGGCCTTCAGAAAGAAGGTTATAGATACCTACGAGTCTGGGAAAGGATTTAAAAAGATCTCCAAACAATTTGAAATCAATCGTCCGACTGTCCGGAAGATCATCTGCAAGTGGAGAAGATTCCAAACAACTGCCAACTTGTTCAGGCCAGGCCTCCCCAGCAGGTTCAGCCCGAGAGCAAACCGCAAGATGCTGAAAGAAGTCTCTAAGAACCCCAGAATGTCATCACGGGACCTACAGGTAGCTCTTGCCACTGTTGATGTCAAAGTGCACGAGTCTATCATTAGAAAGAGGCTGCACAAATTTGATCTACATGGGAGGTGTGCCAGGAGGAAACCTTTGCTGTCCAAAAAGAACATCAGGGCAAGACTAAAGTTTGCCAATGAACACCTAGGGAAAGACCAGCGGGGTGTACTTACTTTTTCACATGACTGTATAACATTCAATTAAAATCAAGTTGTTCCGCAATCATAAACTGATGTTTGTATACATACAGACAGAAGTGACCCAATTGCTTAACCCCCTTTTTGTTTCATGTGTGTGGAGTAACCAACTAATGCGGTGCATACAATACGCTGTACAAGTGAATCGTGAGTAATAACCGAAGCGCGCACATACGGTAAATGCTCACATGGGTTTGCAAGCGGTAAGTCAATAACTCAAACTCTCCATCCGGTGGGATGAAGGAAATGGTTCTGTCGTTGTCAAAGCGAGAGAGTCGGACACACTGATGAAACTTCACATCCTCCAGTTCCACAGCCGGTGATGACTTCGAACCTGTGGACGATAAGATAAATAGGAAGTTTGGATTGTATGAGCTTCTCAGAACCAGTGGAAAAATGTAACATCATGCCATTTACCTTATTGGTCACCACAAACTTGATGACGTGTTATTGCCCAAATCAAACATTTGGAAATAAGACGTAAATGTGAGCAGGGTTTGGAGTTGTCCGAGCCAGCTCAGCTTCTTTACTTTTGGTGGTTGGAGGTTTAAACATTAGACTCCACCAGGTTGGTGACTGCAAACCCTGCACGGTATATTGGTTGGCATGGGGCACCACTTCAGTGCTCCTCACAAAGTCGAGGATCGGGGAGGAGCTAAATCATAGAATGGATCAGGACAATAAAGAACAAATGGAACAATAGAAAGACATATCTCGAGTTTTCGATACAGTCTGGAAAACCGCCTTGCTCTTTAACCTCTCTGCCGATGGAATACAAGTCAAACTCCACACATGGCTTACTGACTTCCTCTACTCTCGTAGCCAACGTGTGGCTCTTTCACTTCCGGCTCTGGTTTTTTTTTTTCGACATGTTGATCAAATCTGCAGCTGCCACTTTAACCTCATTAAAGTTTTTTTCCGAACTGGATTTGTTGTGTTTTCCTGTTATATCTTCATCTCGATGTTGCTGTTTGTGTTTCCGTCCAATGTACCATGTTGAAGATTACCTCGTTGTGCTGTATTTGTCTAATTGGCCCGTCCCTGTGCAGGAGACGGGGTTTTGTAATCACTTCTGTGTGTCTGTCTGTCTGTCTGTCTATGAGTTTGTGCGTCTGTCCGGGCCGTAACTTGTTTTCCATTCGAGCTACTGTCATCAAATTTTCAATAAAGCTTTATTATGATAATACGGAGGAGGAAAATTAATAATTTTGTTAAAAGTTCAAAGGATCAAAGGTCAGTGTCACATAAAATCATCAATTTTCATCCAATTGACCTGAAATTTAAATTTACCACTTGAATTTTGTCATGAAATTTTCAACAAAGCTTTATTATGAGAATATGGAGAAGGCAAATTAATAATTTGGTCAAAGGTCAAAAGGTCAAAGGTCACATAAAATAAACATAATATATATTTACATATCACATAAAAATATAATAAAATATATATTTCACGTGAAAAATAAAAAGGTCACATAAAAAGTCACATACAATTGTCAATTTTCATCTGATTGACCTGAAATTTAAAGAATTTGCATGTTAGGTCACTGAATTGGCTCACCAATCGAAAGCTACAAGCTGATGGGGTTTTTTTTTTTTAGATCAAAAGCAGAAAGGTCAAGGCTGTATAAAATCAAAAACTTTCATTTTGTATTTTTTGTTAAACTGTTTTCCTTATTTTGGGCATGTGGAAGAAGAAGAAGACGTCTGAATACAAAAAGACGCGGACAGGCTTTGCATTTTCAGATGCTTTCTTGTCTGCTTTTGTGTTGTTCAAGGCCTACTTTAGCCACTCCTCAGATAGCAACTGAGAATATTTGGTGTTCCTTTTGTCTCCATTTTCCTCGTTTTGCTTCTTTCTTACAAAATATTTTTCTTCTACTTCCTTAATATTTGGTGTTCATTTTGTCTCCATTTCCTCGTTTTGCTTCTTTCTTCCAAAATATTTTTCTTCTACTTCCTTAATGTACTATTATTTTCATATTTCTTATTATTTTCATATTATTATTTTTCATATTATTATATATATTATTATTTATTATTATTTCATCTTTCATATTATTTTCATATTCATATTTCACTTCCAAAATATTTTTCTTCTACTTCCTTAATGTACTATTATTTTCATATTTCTTATTATTTTCATATTATTATTTTTCATATTATTATATATATTATTATTTATTATTATTTCATCTTTCATATTATTTTCATATTCATATTTCACTTCCAAAATATTTTTCTTCTACTTCCGTAATGTACTTCTACTTCCTTCCTTAACTTCCTATTCCTCTCCTCACTTCCAAAAAAAAAAAAAAAAAAAAAAATCTTTTTCCACCCCACAATCTCATTCCACTTGACTTTCTTTCTGCTTGTACTTCCTGTACTCCATTGTTTTTCCGCTTTTCTCCATGTCTCCAAACTGAACCTTCATTGGAAATAAAGGTTTCTCAAGTTCTCCATTAAAAGCAGAAAAATTTTTTTGATGCTTTACTTTCCTTATTTTTCTGTCAGGAGTACCCCACGTGATCTTTTTTTCAACCAAGATTTATTCCTACTCTTCTTCTTCACAAATATTTATTTCCAAAATGGTCTGTCAGCTAAGCAAATGTTCCACCAACCCTCCTCTATCACCTACAGCACCACCTTTCATCGTGCACCCATCATAAATTCTTACCGCCAAACCCATGATCTTTACCTCCGTTTGTCCCGGTGTGTACCCCGGTTTAGAATAGGTACACCGTATCCCTGCGTGTCGTAAGAGGCGACTAAAAAGGGTTGGCGTCAGGAAGGGCATCCGGCGATAAAAACATTGCCTCAAAAAGAGAACCATGACAATCATAACTACATATGGGCAGGGTACAGCCCAAAGTACCCCGTTGAGGACCCAACTCCCTCTCGTCAAAACTCAAGGTGGGGAACCCGATCGAAGCAAGGGTGGAAATCACTCCATTTATGACGATGAAACGTCTGATGCCCGACGTGGAGATCGGTTTCTGAGGTTTGGGACATGGAATTTAGGGACAATGACAGGGAGATCAGGAGAAGTGGTGGAAGTATTGGTCAGAAGAAGAGTGGACATCTGTTGTGTGCAGGAGACGAGATGGAAGGGAAGTGGTGTGAGAATGGTGAAGGGGAGGCAGGGACAGAAAGACAAGTTTGTGTGGCAAGGGTGCCGGAGGGCGTTCATGGCGTTGGTGTGCTGTTTTCTGAGGAGTTTGTAGACAGTGTGGTGAGTGTGACTAGAGTGAGGGATAGGTTGATGATGGTGAAAATGATGATTGGAAAGCTCTTGGTGAACGTGATCTCGGGATATGCTCCGCAGGTTGGTCGGAGCGATGAAGAGAAGGACAAGTTCTGGTGTGCTATAGAGAAGCTGATGGAAAATGTGAAAGATGAGGAAGTTGTTGTGGTAGGAGGAGACCTAAATGGACATGTGGGAAGGAGTATGGACGGTTTTGAGGGAGTTCATGTGGGTTACGGATATGGTGTGAGAAATGGAGAAGGTGAAAGGATTTTGGAGTTTGCTGATGGAGCTGATTTGTTGATTTGTAATACTCAGTTCCAGAAAGAGGATAATAAGCTTGTTACATACACGTCAGGTGGGTCGACGACAAACGTTGACTACCTGCTGGTTCGTAGGAGAGATAGGGGGCACTTCCGGGACACAAAGGTGATCCCAGGGGAGGAGGCTGTTTCACAGCACCACTTGGTTGTGTGCGACATAAGGGTGAAAGGTGCGAGGAGAGCTCGGCGGGTGAAGTACCAACCGAGAATGAAGGTGTGGAGGTTGAAAGAGGTGACAGTAAGGGAGGCATTAAAAGAGAGGCTGAGTAGGGTAGAGGATGATGTGGTTGAGCTTGAAAGTGCTTGGATGTCAATGAAAGATAGTGTGTTGGGAGCCGTTGGTGAGGTATGTGGATGGACAAAAGGACCACCGAAGAACTCGGAAACATGGTGGTGGGATGATGAAGTTGGAAAGAAGATTGAGGAGAAGAGGAAGAAGTTCAAGGAGTGGCAGAAGGCAGAGGGTATGGGGCCAGAAGAGGCAGAGCATGAATGTTATAAGGCAGCCAAGAAGGCTGCAAAGAAAGAGATAGCAAAGGCACAGAAGGCATGTAGGAAAATGTTCGGAGAACGCTTGGATTTGGAATAGGGTCAGAGAGCGGTATTCAGGATTGCAAAGCAGATAGCGAAAGAGAGGTGTGATGTGATGGGGGTGAGTTGCTTGAAGGATGAAGTGTGACAAATCGTTGTGGACCCAGATGGAATTAAAGGAAGATGAAAGAGATATATGGAAATACTGTTGAATGCAGAGAATGAATGGGATGGCAACATAGAGAGTAACCCAGTTTTAGGACCGGCAGTGAAGATAACCGAGAAGGAAGTTGAAGAAGTGATAAAAGCAATGAAGGGTCGAAAAGCGGGAGGGCCGACGGGAGTTGTTGGAGATATGTTGAAGGCAGCAGGAAGTTGGGGTGTGACGAGAATGACAGAGATCTGCAATCTGGTGGTGAAAGAAGGCCGCATTCTAGTGGATTGGGAACTGAGTACCCTCGTCCCTCTATACAAGGGGAAAGGTGACCCTCTGGAGTGTGGCTTGTATCGAGCGATAAAGTTATTGGAGCATGGAATTAAGGTATTGGAAAGGGTGTTGGAGAGGAGGATAAGGAAGAAAGTGAAGATTGACGAAATGCAGTTTGGATTCATGCCAGGAAGAGGAACGACAGATGCGCTTTTTATTGTGAGGCAGTTGCAGGAGAAGTACATGGAGAAGAGGAAGAAGTTGTTTCTTAGGTTTGTTGATCTGGAGAAAGCATTCGATAGGGTTCCACGTGAAGTAGTGACATGGGCACTGAGGAAGTTAGGAGTGGAGGAATGGTTGATCAGAGTGGTGATGGCAATGTACAAAAGAGCGTGCACAGCTGTAAGGACGAAGGACGGGAACAGTGGGGAGTTTGAGGTGAAGGTGGGAGTGCATCAGGGGTCGGTACTAAGTCCACTACTATTTGTAGCTGTGATGGAGGTGCTGGCTCGGAACGTAAAGGAGGGTTTTCCGTGGGAGTTGTTGTATGCAGATGATCTGGTGTTGATTGCACAAAGTATGGATGGACTGAAGGAGAAGATGATCAAGTGGAAGGAATGTATGGAGACAAAAGGTCTGAAGGTGAATATCGGAAAAACGAAGGTAATGGCAAGTGGTAAAGCATGTGTTGAGGTGGAAAGATCTGGGAAGTGGCCGTGTGCTGTGTGCAGGAAGGGTGTTGGAGTGAATTCCATTCAATGTACAACGTGCGCTGAGTGGGTTCATCAAAAATGTAGTGGTTTTTTTTTTTTTTGGATACAAGATCGAGGCTCGTGAAGGAGCGAACATTTATCACACAGAAAGACAAACCGACAAACCGACACATAACCGACAAACCGACACATAAAACAAAAAGCATCGGGAGCGGTAGACAAGATGGGGAGAGAGGGGGAAGGACACAAACACAACATTTGAGAGCAGGAACCGAGAGACATGGAGACATCGAGAGAACTGTGGGAGGGAGAGGGCTTTGGGGGGGAGGCATGGGAAAGGGGGTGGGAGAGGCATAAAACATATGGACACTGCCAGGACTACCAGGAAAGAAGTTGGAATTACAAACAAGGTGGATCTGGGGTGAATTAGTGGGGGTAGAAAAGATCAAGGTTTTGGATGGGGGAAGATAAGAGATGGTGGTGAACAGCTGTTTTAAAGACCTGGAGGGAGGAGTGGGATTGAAGGGAGTGTGGGAGTTTGTTCCAGAGGCGGGAGAAAAGAGGAATGAAGGAGTGAAGGTGAGCAGAGAGCCGAGATTTTGGCAGTTTAACCATCAGAGGCTTGCTGGCAGATCTTGTGCGACCTGTAGGAATATTTGGGGGACAGAGCACAGAGAGAGCTGGGGGAGCAAGGCTGGAGAGGAGTCGGTAGAAGACAGAAAGACCACCTACCTGCCTGCGGTGAGTGAGTGAAAGGCCCTCAGAGATAGCTTCATCGCGGGAGATTCCAATGATTCTGAAAGCTTTGGTTTCAACAGCGTGAAGCCGAGCTAGGTGTGAGGCAGGAGCACCAGCCCATAGGGGAGAACAGTATTCCATTGAGCTGCGGATGAAAGCCTTGTATGTGGTGAGGAGCTCAGGTGTGCCTAGGAAGGACTTCGCACGACGGAGGATGCCCAGTCGGCGACTGGCTTTGCAGGCCAGCTTGGAAATGTGGTTTTCCCAAGAAAGATCATGGCAGATAGTGAGACCCAAAAGCTTGAGCGACAGAACTTCTTGGAGAGGATTGTTGAGAAAGTAGATGGGAGGGTTGTCCAGTCGATCTTTTCGGAGAGACATAGTAAGAGTGTGAGATTTGTCAGGATTGAAAGACATGTTCCACTTGTTTGACCAGTCTGTGATTTTGTCCAGGTCTTCAGAGAGTGAGGAGGCTGCAGACTGCCGATCTGAGGGAAGAGGAATGGAGCGGCAGGGTTTGAGAGGGTCATTAACCAGTGTGGCAGCTACATTCAAATGTAAGGTGTGCACAGAGGGAGCTGCAGATGGAGGAAATGTTGAGTTGGATCTTGGAGACGGCATGAGGCTGGAAGGTGTGAAAACATTTTGTTACCTAGGAAACATGCTGAATGGAGAAGGTGGATCAGACTCGGCAATAGTTGCTGCAGTGAGATGTGCATGGAAGAAGTTTCGGGAACTGAGTGGCGTACTGACAAGGAGGAGAGTGTCGTTGAAGCTAAAGGGAATGGTGTTTGCTGCATGTGTGAGAAGTGTTATGATTTATGGGAGCGAGACATGGGTAATAAACGTAGAGCAGCAACGAAGGCTGGGAAGGGTGGAAATGTGAATGGTTCGGTGGATGTGTGGAGTATCGTTGAGAGAGAGGAAGACAAATGATGAATTGCGAAAGATGATGGGAATAGAGCCTGTGATGGATGCTGTGAAGGGAAACATTTTGAGATGGTTTGGTCATGTGTTGAGGAAGGATGAAAGTGACTGGTTGAGAAGAGTGATGGAAATAAATGTAGAAGGAAGTCGAGGACGGGGAAGACCGAGAAAGACTTGGCTGAAGATGGTTGATGAAGAAATGCGGGCAAGGGGGTTAACAAGGGGAGATGCAGAAAATAGGGCAAAATGGAGAAGATTGTCATGGGGACCGCAAGGCTAACCGCCGCTCTTGCAGGGAAAATGGCCTTAAAATGCCTGTTGTTGCCTGTTGTCCAATTTGGGAATTTGGAATCAGCATCGCTCCACTTTATGGCCCCTCTTTCTCCTTTCCCTCTCATTCTACCCCTCAAAGCTTATGTCCCCCTTTTCTGCACCCATCCTCACCCCACACATTCAAACCTTTCCCCTCACCCTGCCACCTCAAAGCCACCCCCACACCCTGTCCCCAAGAGCCCCTCACCCCCAGTCCCGCACTGTCCCAATGCTTCTTCCCCTGTTCCTGGAGATCAAAGGTCTCCACTCCAACCTGACAGATCTCTCAATCCAGGCCACTGCCGGTAAACCAGACATCATCTGTTTAACAGAATCCTTACTCCCATCGGACGTCCTTGATTCCTTCGTGTCTCTCACTGGCTCTTGTCTCCTCCAATTTGATAGGCCCGAACCACGCCCTGGCAGTGGAGTTGCACTTTCCATCAACATCTCAATTTCTCACTACCCTTATACTGATCTTGTGCCTCCAAACATCCAGGAGTAACCGGCTGTGACTTCACCTCCACTCCCACCTCTTGTCTGTCTGTGTGTTCTACCCTCCTCCAAAAAGTGATGACTCCATCTACAGACCTATATATCTATCTATATCTATCTATGTCTATCTATATCTATCTATATATATCTATATCTATCTCTCTCTCTCTCTCTCTCTAAAACTTTTAACCACTCATCCGAACTCTCTCTCTCTTCCTCACATGTAGTGATTTCAATTGTCACCATGCAAATTGGCTGGGTGTTGGTACCTCTCTCACCAGCAATAGCATTCCAGCAAAGGACTTCTGTGACTCCATAGGACTGACTCAATCTGTGAACTTTCCAACCCGGATTTCTCCCAATGGAAAATCCTCCCTTCTGGACTTGGTGATTATAACCTTCCCAACAAATGCCAACTATTCCCCCTCTGCTCAAATTGCTTCATTTCATCACATGCTTCATTTCATCATTTCAACTCACTTCAGGACTGGTCTTCTATATGTACTGCCCATGATGTTAATTATCCATCTAATCTCCTTATTTACCCTTCTTCCCTGCCATGGTACACTGAATCATGTGGTATAGGCAATTGCTCTGAAACAACTTGCCTTCTCTTCCTAAAAAAGCAAAGTCAGAGTGGTGGATGAAACATCCAACATACGTATATATATATATATATATATATATATATATATATATATATATATATATATATATAAAACATACTTTCCCTCCATTATACAGGGACCAGAAGAGCCTATCCATTGCTTCGCTGACGGACCAATTAGTCATCAAATCTCTTGCTGCTAGAAGGGGGAGGGGAGGGAAGGGAAGGGTGAGGAGGGGACAGGTAGGGGGAGGAGTGGAGGGGGGTAATAGGATGAAGGGAGGAGGAGGAAGGGGAGGGACAGGAGGGGAAAGGGAGAGCAAGAGATATACTGCGTATGCATCTTTTCAGGGGGAGCTTTAATAGGCCTCTCCATTTTGGAGGTGGGGGGGGGGGGGGGGGGGGGGGGGGGGGAGGAAAGGAGGACAAATGTACCTGTACAAAGAGTGCTTTAACTTCAGCATTGCCCAGGTAAAGAGGGAAATTTCAATAACCATGCTATCACCACCAGGTGGCGCTTCCCAATCCACATTTACATGGAGAATGTATGCCCGCCTCTGCCCCACACACCCCCGTGTGAGGCCGCGGCTAAATGGCCTTCGTTACCCCTCACACAAACTTGTATTTGTACCTCGAGTTTGGAGCTTATCACTTAAAAAGATATAGCCGTGTTTAAGGAACAAAGACAGACAGCCAGCCACAGATAGATAATGGTGTGTGTGTGTATATATATATATATATTATTTTTAATGAATAAACTTTTCTCTTGATTTTTTTTCCTAAAAGCAACATCTATGAAAGAGGTTCATCGTCCATGAGATTTGGTATTGGTGTGGGTGTGTGTTTTAAGGTGCAATCCATGTGTTGAAATCCTCACGCCCTGTGAGATGAAAAAGAGTCTTGTCGTTGAGGCCAAGGCGCAGTTCTGGCATTCCAGAGAGATGCACACGCAGTTTTATGGTGCCCAAGATCTCACTCCTCAGCACTGCACCACTCTGACTCACCTGCCAATAGAAAACACGAGAATGATGGTTAGCTGACAGGTGCATAAGAGAAACGTGATTGATTGATGTGTCATCGAGTTTGGTTAACGACTGCCATCACATTTCCTGACAGTAAACAACTCAGAAGGTTGAGGTGCACAAGTGTCTTACCAGAATATTAATAGACTCCACCACATCCATAAAAACCTCGTTTTTACGGTACTTTATCCCTTCTGAGCGCCACGACACCGCGTTGGTTACTGTTGCAGGTGGTCGTGGTGCCACTTCGAGGCAACGCCCTTCCTGAGTGATGTACCTGAAAATTACATACTCTGTGAGCATACTTGCCAATTCTGCACCTGTTAATATCACATCTTTCCAAGTACTTACCAATGGCAGCTTTCAGGGAAAGTAAAATGGCAATCTAAGGATACACGTGTTCAACCCGGACAACGCATAGCTGCGGTCAACACAACCTTTGAGAATATGAAAAAGAACAATCGAATACCCACCAGAAAATAAATAAATTAATCCCATCCCATTATTCTCTGAAGCAGAGGATTTTTTTTCAGGATAGCAGAACACAGTGTTGAACCTCCTTTTTTTTTTAAAAGATAGTGTTGGATCTTTAATATTATATACAACACAATAAATGAATTATTATTATTATTAACTGCAAACACGGCAATTGGCTTTAAGTCCCCGTACGGGGCAGTATGCTCGAAGAGGCAGCAACCCTTGCGTGGACAGAGTGAGCACAATTGTAGCTCCACGACTCCACTTTCAGTTCAACCTTGCTCTTCCATGAGTCTCGCTCATATAGACAAAAAAGAGAAGCAAGACCATGTATATGTCAGGTAGCTGGTGCTGAGAAATAAAATAAAACGATTGAAAAATATCTCATGAAATGTGTGTATCGTTTGTTGGTATCTCCATATGCAGGTTTCAGAAGGTGGAACGAAACCTTCCCAGGTCACAAAGTATCACCTCCGTCAGCGTGCATGTGCATGTGTGTATAATAATATGTATACATATAAATAAATAAATATATATATAATATATATATATAAATATATTAAAATAAATATATTTATAAATAAATAAATATAAATACAAGGAAACATATATATAAATATATATATATATATATATATATATATATATATATATACATATATATATATATATATATAGATATATATATACACAGACTTGGCATTTAATATGGAATATTTTTTTTCTTGACGGGTTTACTTTCTGAACTCAGTATATCAATCTGGTGAGTTTCTTTTACCCTTCGGTAATGTCTTTGTTAAAAGAAACATGTCACTGATTGTCTGTCGCAGCAAGAAGTCAACAACAGGATTATATCACAGGTGGCATGGCAAAATGTACGGACAGGTGCATTTGATGATTGGCTTCACAGTCGGGTATACAAGGGTTGTTGCGTTCTGTATTAGTGGAAAACAACTGCTGCACGTCTCCAAAAGTTATTGCCACTTCCTCTGGAGATGGTCCGTCAACTCGACAATGCTGTTTGTCATGGAGTGGTGGCTTTACGAAATTACGGCATGAAACAGCGTGCTATTGCTCGGCAGTATGGCATCACTCAAGGTCAGGTGTCAAAGATCCTGAAACGAAATGCTCAGAGGGGTGTCCCTACTCCAATACTGAGGCCAGGACGTCCCCGCAGAACCACAAGGAGGGATGATCGCCAGCTGCACCGGTTAGTCCGCAATGGCCGTACCAAGTCAGCTAATCGGCTTAGGGCTGAATGGCAGCAACTGACAAATGAGCCTGTATCCAGAAGGCTAGTCAACCAACGACTGGTTCAAGCAGGCTATCGTGCCACGCGTCCCCTGAGAAAGCCACGCCTGACCAGACAACGACGCCAGCGCCGATTGCAGTGGGCCAGAGAGCACCGTCAATGGCAGCCAGGACACTGGAATCACGTGATCTTCAGTGACGAGTCTAGATTTCTGGTCTATCGTCAAGGTGGCCATGTCGGAGTGCGCAGACAAGTGCATGAAGCCCACAACAAAGATTGTATAGTGCCAAGAGTCCAAGCTGGAGGTGGTGCGGGTGACCGTTTGGGCTGCATTTCATGCAGGGGGCAAAACTGACCTGGTTGTTCTGAATGGAAACCTGAACCAGTTCAAGTACAGGGCCATTCTGGAAGAAACATTGCTTCCATTTGCTCATGCAGCCTTTCGAGGAAACTTTGTCTTCCAAGATGACAATGCACGGCCTCATTGTGCTCGCATGATCCAACACTTTCTTGCTGACCGTGGTGTAAAGCATATGGAGTGGCCTGCCATGTCCCCGGATATGAATCCGATAGAGAACTTGTGGGCAGAATTAACGCGTCAAATCTACAACTTGGACCAGCAGCCGACCTCTGTGCGTGAATTGCAGCAGGCTATTGTCACTGCATGGCAAGCGATTCCTGTCCAAACCATGGCAAATCTCGTGAACAGCATGCCTCGAGGTGTGCGTGCTCTACTGAATGCTCGTGGGGGTTACACGAAGTACTGAACTGTAATTTTACTGCCCGTAATCCCGGTCATAATTTAGCTTTTGTTGAAAAAAATTTTGGCTAATGTGCAAAATAAAGAGATACTTCTGGAAAACGTACAGAAGTTTAACACAGTACTGTCCGTGAATAGAGTTCGATATCAGTTTACATCACTTTCAAGGATCAATTTATTTGCTTCGAAATGTCAAACGTGGTTTTTGTTTCTTTTGAAGCTCACATTAACAAAATCTAGAATAATTTCAACATAATTCCAATGAGCTTTTGGTTCTAAGTCATCTTGAAAAGTAAGTTCACCCCCACAAAAAAAATATTCCATATTAAATATATTGTTGTGGTTTTTAGAACCCTCCACTTTGTAAATATCTGTAATATTCCCTTATAAATAATCCCCTGTAAATATTCCCATTTTTGGTGTAAAGGTCAAAGGTTGCACCCTAGTTAGGCCACGAGCAACACGTAGCACACCATCGGCTTCTTCTTTAGTTATTTCATGAATATGTGTTCTAGTTAAGGATCTGTTCCCAATAGTTTGACTCTGCGTTGTATTAATCAAATAACCTAGGCCCCTTCAATTACCCCCAATCTCTCTCTCTCTCCAAAAGTGCCAATAGCACCTACAGACGGGGCTTGTCCTTCCCAATGGTGTCACATTATCTTATTGCTGTCGTCGCTGCCTTATCGCTCGCTCCAAACGCCATTGAACATGCGGTCGGCTCGAGGAAAGAAGGGGCGGAGCCACGGGAAGAGGTGTGGCCTCGCCCACGAGCCGTCGAGGGTGGAGCCAGTGAGCCCTCGCTGACCAACCAGGGCTGAGGTGAGCTCGTTAATAGGCATGGCTCAATGAAGCGCGGCTTGATTTCTAAACGGGTTATAAAAGCGCAAGCGCCAAGCCCCCTGGAAGAGATGCGCCAGGGAGAGAGAAGGAGTCAAACCTGAGAGATGCGCCAGGGAGAGAGAAGGAGTCAAACATAAAGAGATGCAAGAGATGCGCGAGGGGAGGCCATTGATGAAGAACTGCGCAGGGGACCGTTGCGATTGAGAGAAAAGCGCAGAGATGGCGGATGATAAGAACACTGCGCAGAGGATCGCTTGGAACGATCGTTTGATACGAACTGCCGTTTGGTTTGAGAGCGTTCGGCACGCTATATGCATGCAGCATCCCCGCCCCTCGCATATGTAAGGTCCGGTCGTGCACCAACGACACGCGCAGCTGCCTGCCATTCCTCGCAGCAGACCCGGAGCCTGGAACCATCTGCTTGGACCCTTCTCTTCCTTCCCACCACCACCACCCCATTCGTGTAAGTGTGTTTGTATTGTCCTGGGTGTGTGATAATAAAAGGCTGTTTAAGGCTGCCCTGTGTCACTGCTTCTTCTTCTTCTTCTTGTATATTCACTTCTTTCATTTCCTCTTCGGGTTTCTTGTAAATAATTAATAAACTATATTTGTTCTTGCTTTACTTTGGTTCCTCTCACCCGATCGCTTGTGTCCTGTCCCCAATTGAATATCGGTGGCACGATATAGGAACCGCTCAGAATTGGGTTAGTCTCTCTGCTAATGGCTCGAGCTTCGGATTGCTAAACCGCTCGGCAATCTTCCATCTTGTCCGTGGCTCAGGCAGAAGTATCGTCCTACTTTGCGGAGAGGTTGGCGAAGGTATCTGGGAACCCATTGACCAGTCACCCTTGTCAATCTCAACCCCGCAAAGGAGCGTGATATCTTCTCGGACTCGGATGGCCAGCTTAATAGACGAGGGGATTAAACCCCCCTCGGTAAGGGGAGCGCCGTAATTCGAGATCCGCAACAATATATATATATATATATATATATAATTATATATATATATATATATATATATATATATATATATCTATAATTCCAGTAATCTCTGTGTGTTTGTTTGTACGTTTGTACGTTTGTACGTTTGTACGTTTGTACGTTTGTTTGTTTGTCTGTGACCGCTGTTTCTCGACAACCACGGGTCCGATATACTTTTAACTTGCCAGGTATATTGCTGGGGACCCGAGGATGTGCCTTTTCAAGGTTTGAAATTAATCGGACAAGTACTTACCGAGCTATGGCGATTTAGCCGTTCGCCGTTCGCTTTGGCGTTGCGAATGGACCAAACCATTGCATGTAAATAGAGGGGGGGGGTTCTGTGGTCGTTGCGAATGGACCAAACCATTCATGTAAATAGAGGGGGGGGGGGGGTCTGTGGTCGTTACTGCCACGTGGTTTCAAAGTTTTTTTTTGTTGTTGTTGTTTGCACGCATGTTTTTTTGCACCCACGTACGGGCACTGGTCTGTCGGGGCACGCCCTAGGATGTTTACACACACACACCCCTACACAAATTTTTTTTTTTTTTTTTTTTTGGCAAGGAACGGGCACCCACGTACGGGCACGTCCTAGCTTATATATAGTACGGGCATGCCCTAGTATATATAATACTAGCGGGGTCACCCGTGGGAATCCCACGGGCATGGATGTGTGTGACATTTCGACATATTGAGTTATATGCTGCACATTCATTTTTACAAAATGGTTACTGGCAAGTCATCAGATCCAGAAATGGTGTGAATTTAGTTATTTCACATAATATGTGACCCCTCACTCCTCTCCACCTGACACTCTCCTGTCTCCACCTGACACTCTCCTGTCTCCACCTGACACTCTCCTCTCTCCACCTAGCACTCCTCTCCTCTCCAAACCCTCACATCCCTCTCCTTTCCAATCCCTCACCTCTCCAATCCCTCACACTCCTCTCCTCTCCAATCCTTCACACGCCTCTCCAATCGCGCCTCACACTCCTCTCCAATCGCGCCTCACACTCCTCTCCAATCGCGCCTCACACTCCTCTCCAATCGTGCCTCACACTCCTCTCCAATCGTGCCTCACACTCCCCTCCAATCACTCCTCTCCAATCGTGCCTCACACTCCTCTCCAATCACGCCTCACACTCCTCTCCAATCGTGCCTCACACTCCTCTCCAATCGCGCCTCACACTCCTCTCCAATCGCGCCTCACTCGCCTCTCCAATCGGCTTTCCCCGTCTCGTTTCTCTCCTTTTTCTCCCGTCTCGTTCTTTTTCTTGCTCCAAATCGGCCCGTCGGAATCGGAAATAGGCCCGTCTCGCCCGTCGGCCCGTCGGAATCGGAAATCGGCCCGTCTTGCTTTTGTGCTTGTGCGTAAATAAATTGTGTTCATGACACCATTTCTGGTGTTGGGCTAGCGGCTAGGGTGCCGGCTTAGGATCCTGGGTTCGAATCTCGGTCGATCGCCGAATTAATGCCAGGGGGGTTGACTCAGCCTGTCATCCTTCCGAGGTCGGCTAATTGAGTACCAGTTCACTGGTAATTCCCTGTTTGTCGTTGAAGGCGGCAAAAAGGGTTGGCGTCAGGAAGGGCATCCGGCCGTAAAACATTGCTTCAAAAAGGGGACAAAAAAACAACTACCACGGTCCCCGAAAAGGCCAACCCCCGCTTTGCGGGGAAAAATGGCCTCTAAACGGTGGTTTTTACACCATTTCTGGATCTGATGTAAGTAATTAGCTAATTAACTAATAATTAATTAGCCAGTAACCATTTTGTAAAAATGAATGTGCAGCATCTAACTCAATATGTCGAAATGTCACACACATCCATGCCCGTGGGATTCCCACGGGTGACCCCGCAAGTTTGCATTGACGTTCGTCGATGGACTCGTTCGCCCGTCTCATTCGTTTTCTTGCTGCATCCTGTTCAAGTCTGCGTTCTTCATCGATCGTCTCATTCATTTTGGAAATAGAAGTTTCCACGCAGCGCATGAATTGTCACGATCCTCAAGAGGAATTTGTCTCGTAATCATCAAATGATAAATGGCAAGTAAATTATATTGTGGAAAATTAAAGATTTCAAATAAACCTATTTAAAGTGTATGCGCACATAACTAATTTTAAAAAACGAAGAAATATCTCTCGGTAATTTCCTGAAACATATTTTACTTCCGGCTAATAATGTTGAATTAAATAAAAACGAAGAAATATATGTCGGCATCATTGTTGACGTTTTTGTGACGACTGTCATCAAACGAAAAAGTAATATATCTTAACGGAAAAGCAAAAGCGAATTTTTAATATATATCGACACGTTGCCGTCGGTGTCATGTTGGGCGGTGTATGATACACCATGACGCGATTTTTAAAAATATATCTCTGCATTTTCCCGCGTGTGTGGAATGTTCTCAATTATTGCTGACACCGAGTCCAAAACCATCGATAAAAATGAAATCATATGGTGAGTTAGATTGGAGATAAAGGCGTGAGAGAGATTCAATGGCCTTGAAGTTGAAGTTACAGGCGTTTGAGAATTCATTTCGTTCTATAAACGGCAACTTTCATTGGATTTCCTTCCCGTTTTTTTTCAACCGAGTCGAAAACTATGTTAGCGACTGTGAAAAATGAAATGATATATCGAATTTTTAATATGTATCGACACGTTGCCGTCGGTGTCATGTTAGGCGGTGTATGATACACCATGACGCGATTTTAAAAAATATATCTGCATTTTCCCGCGTGTGTGGAATGTTCTCAATTATTGCTGACACCGACTCTAAAACCATCGATAAAAATGAAATCATATGGTGAGTTAGATTGGAGATAAAGGCGTGAGAGAGACTCAATGGCCTTGAAGTTACAGGCATTTGAGAATTCATTTCGTTCTATAAACGGCAACTTTCATCGGATTTTCTTCTCGTTTTTTTTCAACCGAGTCTAAAACTATGTTAGCGACTGTGAAAAATGAAATGATATATCGAATTTAAAATAGATATCGACACATTGCCGTCGGTGTCATGTTGGGCGGTGTATGATACACCATGACGCGATTTTAAAAAATATATCTCTGCATTTTCCCGCGTGTGTGGAATGTTTGTGGAAAATTAAAGATTTCAAATAAACCTATTTAAAGTGTATGCGCACATAACTAATAAAAAAAACGAAGAAATATCTCTCGGTAATTTCCTGAAACATATTTTACTTCCGGCTAATATGTTGAATGAAATAAAAACGAAGAAATATATGTCGGCATCATTGTTGACGTTTTTGTGACGACTATCATCAAACGAAATAGTAATATATCATAACGGAAAAGCAAAAGCGAATGTTTAATATATATCGACACATTGCCGGCGGTGTCATGTTGGGCGGTGTATGATACACCATGACGCGATTTTAAAAAATATATCTCTGCATTTTCCCGCGTGTGTGGATTGTTCTCAATTATTGCTGACACCGAGTCTAAAAGTAAAACCATCGATAAAAATGAAATCATATGGTGAGTTAGATTGGAGATAAAGGCGTGAGAGAGACTCAATGGCCTTGAAGTTACAGGCCTTTGAGAATTCATTTCGTTCTATAAACGGCAACTTTCATCGGATTTTCTTCCCGTTTTTTTTCAACCGAGTCTAAAACTATGTTAGCGACTGTGAAAAATGAAATGATTTATCGAATTTGATTTGAAATAAAACTGGGGGAGAGCAAGACACCACGGGCCTACAAAACAGGACTCAAAGCTATGCGAGTTAATAAAATGGTGGATATTTGTTTATAGCCACTCCCAGAATGGGTGGAGCTATGGGTGGAGCTACTCTGCAAACCGAGTAAGCCACACCCCGGACAGACACCCAACAGATAGACAGACAGACAGACAGAATCATCTACGGCTATTATAATATAGATATATATATATATATATGTGGATCATGACCGAAATGCAGAGCTTTATCACGTAAAGCAGTGCAAGTCCGAGCCACACTGAAAATACTCTGAAACACAATCCTTTATATAGGCAGAATAATAGAAAAAGTCTCCGCTAAAGAGGTGACCTTTAGGAAGGGGCAATGATGGGCTTTGACAGCCCCCGTCGAGATCCTTTCCTGTAGAAGTGCTGAGGTTGAGGCAAAAATGTGAGAGTAAGCTATTGTGACATTCCCAGGCCCATATCTTTATACAAGCCAGGTTTGCTCCAAGGGCAGGGGATGTGTTTCACAAGGGAGTTTACAGTTTCTCAATTCTGTTACAGTTGGGCAGTAAAGCATGTTCGAGCCAAGGGCAAACAATGATTATATAAGCATACAAGTCAAAGGATACATAATAAAATCATGGTCCCAACCGTTAATCTGCTCAAGGTTGGCTTAAAGCGAGCAAGAGTTATATAACAACCTATCCACATTATTTAATATCCATTCAGTCAACATATCAGGTGACCTGAGTCACATGGTGTATGAGGCGTTTAAAGCCTTATCCCCCCCATATATATATATATATATATATATATATATATATATATATATATATATATATATATATATATATATTGTTACGGACACGACTTAGATGTTATGATGGGCCGAGCGGAATGGCCGCCGTGTTCGCACAAGTTACCCGATTACACTCGAACGTTGGCCGAATCGCGCTACGCTAGATCAATGAAGGAAAGGACACAACGGCTGGGTTAAATGACACGACACCAGGGGTACAGTTCTCAAGACCTCCGGAGGAGGATATAATATGGGGTATGCAGAACGTTTAGATTACACGGCACAAGAGGTACAGCACAGAAAGGTGGGCACTTAGACACGGTCTTATCTTAGCCCCGACAGACCACAGACAAACGGGACAAGACTGACTCACACAGGGATTGATGGCAAGGAAGGGCAGGTAGTCGATGGCTCAAGGTGCACCTTGGCTCAGGGGCAGAATCGACTCGGTCCGGTCCAGAGATGCGGGAGGTATCTCTCAGTGCTAGGAGGTGGCGTCCTTTCTTCTTCGTAGCTGAGGCGCATCTGACGTCACCTCCGTCTTCCTGCGCATGTCCAGCGGGGAGTGACACGCCCTCGGCTCGTTAGCTCCGCCCCAGATGGAATCGGTCCGCCACTTCTTATTGGGTGCGGGGGGTTACCGGGCTCCGCCCTTGACGAGGAGCTGACAGTGAGCCCCTGTGTGGTAACCCCGTCGGAGCACATGGTCAATGGCGGCTAACCAAGCCGGAGTGAGGACGCACACTCCCCGCGCCGCCGCCGCGCCGCCCCCGCTGTTGTTGTTGTTGGTGTTGTTATTCCATGAGGAAGAGATGCGGGGAGGTATTGGGAGGTCCTAAACTCACGAACGGTGCCATACAATCACATTCTGGTGCAACGAAGAGTCAGAATTAATGGAAACGAGTCCTTAACTGACATAGACTAAGAATAACTAGCAAGATGTCCTATAGTTGTCTACGTGAGATGCGGTGGACCTGGATGCGACATTTAATGGGGGAAATAGGGGGAGGTCGGGGCTACAGAGTGTTGTTTACAGACAATGGGACTAGGGAATGGGGGATTGGGGATAGTTGGGGAGTATTGGGGAAATAGGGGAATATTTACAAGCGGATATGGATGGAGGCCAAATCCCATATCCGCAACATTGCACCCTTCTCTACCTCGGGGCGCCCCGACCCGATAAATTTTTACCTACTTTAGTGTGGCACTCAGATGTCGTTCCCTCTACTATTAACTCTACCCTGAGTGCGACAGTTTTACAGATTTCACAAATGAGTAAATATGTCCCCCTGCGACGTTGCACCCTTCTCCTCACAGAAACACACCCACAGGATAACCGAATCGCGGAAAGAATCCTCAAACTAAACATACAGCCGGTAGGGAGCATCATTTATACAAGACTACACTGATATTTACACTACGATCCAGGACCTGTTTTTGGAGGAACACATGCAGATGTTATGCATAGAGAGAGCACGCATGCCAGCATCGATACACCAACCCACGAGTGCTCTGTGGCCCTACGGCCTTTAATAATGTGCAGAGCACCCCATCCAAGCACCAAAAGCACCACCCCATCATGTACAGTCAGCACCATCCGGTGCACCAGTAAAGTGTTCAATAATCACCGGTGGTGTCGCAGCCAGCCGATGTTCTGCCGCTGGTCTTGCCTTCATGGAGCACTTGGCCTTCTGGCTTCTTTAAAAATAAAGAAAGGCGCCAACCGCGTCCATTTCTAAATTGTGGCCGTCAGGGGGCCAACTATTAGTGGTTCACCTGTATGGCATAGGTGCCACGTTGACCCATAGGTCCATCAACGGGTGGTGCTTGCCCGCAAAAGACTGCGGTCCATGGTGGGCGGCCACAAAAATTGCGGTCCATATGGTGTATCGATCCCGGCAGCAAGCAGCGAAAGTGCAGGCCCACAACTGCGGAGCCAGCACCTCTCTCTCCTCTCTCTCTGCCCCAAAGCCAGATCCTCGGAGGTGGGAGACAAAAAAAGAAGACAAGTGAGTAAGGTGGTAAGGGCGCAAAAGTGCACGCAATACAAGATGATGCACACTGGGGGCACATGGGAACCAGGTGAGACAGGTACGTTCCTACCGTACGCCCCCCCCCCACCAGGTAACCTACATTGCCCCTCCCTTACCCCTTACTGTATCCACAAAACACAACACTACCCATAAACATCTACTTTACAAATCAACAAACGTCCCTACTGTCTTCCCCGTTCCTCCCATAAACCAAATTCGTCTTCTCTCCCTCCTAACCAATCAAATTTGCCATTTCCAACTCTCATCAAAATTTGCCATCTCCAATTCAACATCAAAATTTGCCATCACCAATTCATCATCAGTCCCTCCTAAGGAGGGAGAGATGGAATCACCCCAATGTCTCATCCACGTCGTGATGCGTCTCACCAATCCACACAGCAATCCTTACTTCCTGCACACAGAACAAAGGAACACAGGTGTGGAGTCATCATCATCACCTCAGGTAAGTGGCTGCGTATGGTGCGACAGGTTCATCAATCCTAACTATTTCCTAAATGACTTTAACAACTTTACATTACCCGGGGTCTTTCTCCTGCCAAACCATTGGCCCTCTTACACTATGGGTTCTAAAAACCAATTCCCATTGACCAAACTGTGGTGCTTTTCAATTTGGGGTCTCACTCCCCCGATTCATCTCCCGGTGCCCTCGCACAATTTCTGGGCTGTGACGTGTAGCTCTCCCAGCAGGTCTACCCACCTGCACACCTCCACCACTGCAGTTGCCTCCGAGCTTACCTGCTCCTTACCCTAACCTAACTACCTGGGGAAGGCCCTCTGGCGCTCTCCCCACTCGGTGCCCTCTCTGGCACTGGGCTACCCGGGTCCGTCCTCCGGATCCTCGGGCCCCACTGACACTAACGGCTCCCAGAGCCCACCTGCGGCCTCACCTGGCCGACATCCTCACAGTGGTGGAGTGCCCAACCAACTACACACACTAACAGGCTACACGCCCAGCCATTTCCACAACACTAATGCACCCATCCACAATACCATTCTGCAACCGCACCACAAATGCCAATATCCAACCACAATTTACCTATACCCTCTACCTAACACTTACACTACCCGCCCCGGGTACTCGTGAAAGGGGTCCACTCTTCCCCCATCCACACCTTCGCACCATGCACACCACTCCGTACCACTTACTCCAACTCTCTCCACACCACTCATTCCCTGCTCCATGTATTCCACACACCTGTACTTGCACACCTGTGCTCTCACCCCTGGTGCCACCTGCACCCTTCTCTCCCCAAGCGCATTCGCGCTGATCCACAACACTCACTACTCATACACTGCTCCACACACCTGTCCAGTTGCACACCTGTGCAATCACACCTGTTCAATTCTCACACACACGGCATCATCTCAGCTAACTACTCCCCTCTGAAACTTGCGCTTCCCAGTCGTCCCTTTAAACTATTGCGCTCCCTCGTCATTATCATCCACTCTAATCTACCTGCGTCCCCACTACAGGTATCAGTCACTAACTAAACTTAACGTTACCTAATGTCCTCTTCTAGGTCCCTACACACAATATAACCTAACCCACCCGGGCTAGTTTTCACTGCCATACACCCCATAAACTATTGCGCATTTGCCCCACTATGGGAAGGGTGGCAGGGATGCCACCCTTACCCACCGGGCCCATCGCTCATCAATCCCCCAGTCCTCTGGCACTAATAAGCCCCCCTTATTCAGAGGTACTGGGTCCCGCCTCGGCATCTAAAGCCGAGGCAATCCACGGGGGCGCCTGCTCGCCGGTGTAAGGCCTTATCCGGTCGGCGTGGACGATCCGAGGGAGGGCTCGTGGCCCCATTTTGATTTTTACTACCACGTCACAGACTTGCGACAGGACGACCCCCGGGCCTTGCCAGGGAGAGGTGAGTTTCGGGCACCTACCCTTCCTCCTCCGGGGATTGAAGAACCAAATCTTCATCCCCGGAGTGTACTGACTCCCCTGGCTCCGGTGGTCGTACCTGCGCTTCATCTTCTCCCCCGCCAGATGGAGTTGGCGGTGGGCGACGGCATGGACTAGCTCCATGCCTTCCTCTAGGTGACGTGCGTACCCCTCCCTCGGCGGGTTAACCACTGTGTCTGGCACGGGACCGCATAGCAAGTCGGCGGGAGCCCGTAACTCCCGCCCATACATAAGCAACGCTGGACTGCATGCGGTGGCCCCGTGCTGGCTGGTTCGGTAGGCCATGAGCAAATAAGGGAGATGTTCGTCCCAGTCATCCTGACGGGTGGCGGTGAACAGTGCCAGTTGTTGGATTAGAGTTCGGTTGAATCTGTCCACCATCCCGTCAGATTGAGGCCTTAAAGGCGTTGTTCTGGTTTTCCGAATTGACAGGAGATTGCACACATCTTTTAGCAATTTGCTCTCAAAATTTCGTCCCTGGTCGGTGTGCAACTCCTGTGGAATCCCATGCCGGCACACAAATCCTTCCACGAAGGCCTGCGCTACCACCCCTGCTTCTTGGTTGGGGAGGGCGTAGGCCTCCGGCCACTTGGTGAAGTAGTCCATCACAACGAGGATGTACTTATTACCTAGGCGGGTGCGGGGTAGTGGGCCTAGGATATCCATGGCCACCCGCTCTAGGGGGGCCCCCACCTGGTGTAATTGAAGGGGGGCCCTCATCCTCCGTGCTGGTCCCTTTTTGGCAGTACAGGCGTCGCATCTCCGACACCAGTCCTGTATGTCGCGCCCCATATTCACCCAATAAAACCTCCGGCGTACCTGCGATGTCGTCTTTGTCCTGCCCAAATGGCCGCCGGGGCGGGTACCTTGCACCTGTTGCAATATATCGGTCTTAAATTTATTTGGGACTACCACCAGCCAGGAAGTTTTATCAGAGGGAACCTCCACCCACTTGCGATACAAGATGTTATCCTTCAATTCCAGGGTCTGCCACTGAGCCCAATATGCCTTGGTCTGTGCCCCGAGGGGGGTGACCTCTTCCCCCTTAGGTCTTTGCCCCAATTTGACCCAATTGAACACTGGCCCCAGGACAGGATCCTCCTGCTGGGCCGTGCTCCATGCCAAAGTTCCGAATTCCTCATCTGCGGTTAGTGGCAAAATTGGCCCTCTCACCCGGGTTGCCCGGACAACGAGGGTCGGGTCCGAATCGCCCAATTGTTCCCTCTCCTCATGTCTCGCACAAAATTTGCAGTTTTCCCCCAGACAAGGACGCCGAGAGAGTGCGTCCGCATTACCATGGGCCTTCCCGGCCCTATGGGCCACATCAAAATCGTACTGCTGCAACTTTTCCAACCACCTGGCAATTTGGCCTTCTGGTTCCTTGAACCGAAGGAGCCATTGCAAGGAGGAATGGTCAGTTCTAACCAAAAATTTCCGCCCGTACAAGTACGGGTGGAAATGGTTCATGGCAGCCAGCATAGCCAATAACTCTTTGCGAGTGACGCAATAATTTCGCTCGGGCCTACTTAAGGCCCGACTATAATAACCAATCACTCTCTCCACGCCCTCCTGTGTCTGAGACAAAACTGCGCCCAATCCTTCCTGGCTCGCATCCGTGTCCAGGGTAAATGCCCCGTTGCTAGTGGGGTAAGTTAGAAGGGGTGCGGATGTTAGACACCCCTTCAATTTTTGGAATGCCTCGTGGCACTCCCGTGTCCAATTAAATCGCGTCCCCTTCTCCGTAAGCCGGTGGAGGGGACGGGCCAACTCCGCAAATTTCGCTACAAAGCGCCGGTAGTAGGAGCAGAGTCCCAAAAATCCCCGCACCTCTTTGATGGTACGTGGTGCGGGCCACTCCTCTACCGCTTTAATTTTGTCTGGGTCCGTTTTTACCCCCTCGCAACCGATGACGTGGCCTAAATAGGCCACCTCCTTGGCAAACAAGGTGCACTTACTCGGGTTCAGCTTCAACCCTGCCTGTCTGAGGCACCCGAACACCTGGTCCAAATTAGCTACTGCCTGGGGGAACGTTTTGGCATGTACTAGGACGTCATCCAGGTACACCAGGCATGATTGCCATGGCATGCCGCCTAGTACATGTTCCATCAATCTTTCAAAGGTGGTGGGGGCGTTACACAAACCAAACGGCATCACAGTAAACTGATACAGTCCCTTACCTGTGGAAAATGCCGTTTTCTCCTTCCCTGCCCTATCCATCTCCACCTGCCAATACCCACTCTTGAGGTCCAAAGTTGAGAACCAATTTGAGCCCGCAACGGCATCGAGGGTGTCATCAATCCTTGGCAGGGGATATGAGTCCTTGAGTGTCACGTTGTTTAGCTGGCGATAGTCCACGCAGAACCGCGTGGTCCCATCCTTCTTTTTGACCAGCACAACAGGTGACATCCAAGGACTTCCCGAGGGCTCGATCACGCCTGCGTCGAGCATTTTTTCAACCTGCTCGTCAGCTTCCGCCCTCTTGCTCCAAGGGAGCCGTCGGGCGGCCTGACGAATAGGCCGGGCCTCACCGGTGTGGATCTGATGTTTCACCAGGCCCGTACGTCCAATATCCTCGGTGGACAGGGAGAAGAGGTCCAAATGGGACCCAACCAGTTTGTGTAAGGCCTCCCTCTGGGTACCTCCCAACTCTACGCTACTACGATTTACCATCTCGCAAATGGGATCGGGCCAATTCCTACTTCTTATTGAAGGCTCCCCCCGGGGTCGGCTCGGCTGGACGTTCTCACCCCTCACTGTCGCGACTTCCTCAACTGGGGTGCAGCCAGCTACCCGCGTGCCCCTTACTATAGTGCGTGGTTCTGTACTCATATTTATTACTCGGACGGCCACTACCGGTCCGTCCGTTTTTACAAGGGTGCGGCCCACGATTAAACCCGGTATGGACTGCGCTGCCACCGGTTCGACCAGGCCGCAGGACTCCTGCCATGTTGGGCGAGCTGCCCACCGGGCCGGCACTATCGCCTCGGCCCTTGGGGGAATGGTCACGGCCTCGGAAGCCTCCAGCTCCGCTCTCTCGGCCGTGCTCACTCCCCCTAACGGCAGCTCTTCTACTCCCACCTGCAGGATCCCCCGGCACAAGTCGATTTTACAACCGCTGGCAGTCAACAAATCCAACCCTATTAAACATGGGTCGCACACCTCCGCCACCCAAACATCTATCTCCCTCCTTACCGACCCTAACTTGAGGGTTACAGAACCACGCCCTATGATCAGGGCCGTTACCCCGGTAGCAAGTTGCAAACTATAATTTTGCAGGCGCTGGATCTTATCCCAGCCACCTGCGCTCGAATCAAGGACCACAGGGCTGATGATCGTGGCGCTAGCTCCTGTGTCCACTACGGCGTCTACCCCCACGCCGGCAATTTTGCATCTGATTGTCAGGCTACCGGTTCCAATTTGGCCACAATAAATGACCTGTCGCGTCAATGAGGGCTCTCCTCCATCCTCTTCTGCCGAACACCGCCCTACGTGCCCGACACCTTCTAGTTTCCCGGGGTCTGGCGGGGGGGTGTCTGGGGTCGGCTAACCCGCTCCCCCCTGGGCGGAGTTGAGGACCTCAACCGCCGGGGATCATCCCGGCGCGTGGCTCGACAGTGCCGCGCCAGGTGACCCAGACGGTTGCAAGTATAGCACCTCACCTGATAAGGTGCTTGTCTCCGGAATTCCAAATTTCCCCCCCTGTAGGTCCGAATTGGATTACCCGCTCGTGGTCCACCGCGGGCCACCTCCGGGGCCGCCTGCCATGGTCGAGGTCCCGCCAGGCGCTGGTCCACCAGCCTCCGGACCATGCCCGCCAGGTCAGGACTCACGTCGGGGGCGGGCCCCCTAAGGGGTCCGCCCTCCATCGGGGGTCCCACCTGGCGGACCGCCATTGCGAGACGCTCGCCCCCCCGGGCCAGGGGCCTCGCTGCTTCCCAACGGGCCGCAGCGTCAGCCGCCTGGCTCAGAGTCTGCGGGCGCCACATGGCGAGCTGTTGCCAGAGCTCAATATCCGGGAGGGCCTGGATAAAATGGTCCAGCGCCAGGCTTTCCCGGGAATCCGCTGCCATGCTAGCATGTGCGATCCCCACTGCGCGGCGAATGTCGTGGGCAAGTTCCCCGATGGCTTCCAGGGGCTTGCGTTTTCGCAGCGCGAGCTGAGCTTTAACAAGCTCGCTCTGCTGTTCAATGCCGAATCGATTAATTAGGGCGTCGCAGAGGGCTGGCAGGGTGAGAGCACCCGCTGGTAATGCCGTCAGCACCTCCGCCGCCGCGCCGCGCAATGCGGCCACCAGGTGTACTCCACCTTCGTCCTCACCCCAACCGTTGACCTTACACACACAGTCAAACTGCGCCAGGTACGCGCGTAGATCACTCTTGCCGTCATACGGCGCGAGTGGGACCTTGTGGGACCACCTCGTATGCGAGTCGTTGCCCGCCTGCCGGACCCCGTGCGTCGCCCCTTGCGGGGTCAGCGCGGGGCCGAACCGGCCGGGCCCCCACAGTACATTACCCCCAAGGGGCTCTCGTGCCTCCCCGGTCCCTCTAACAACTACCCCCGTTGGTGTCGATGCATGGGTCACACTTCCGCAGCCCGCTACCCATTCCATACCACCACAACCTTGCTCACCCACACCTCGCACCTCTCGTTCCATACCCTCCGGACCAGCCATACACCTCACTCTTGGCCTCTCACGAACATCCGGGTCTATCTCGACCCCCAAGCTTATTAAATCACCTGGCGCATCATACGCACGACCATATTGGTCACCACTTACACCGGGTCCTCTTTCTCTTCGCTTCTCCTCCATCACCTGCGAATCCCTCATCCGGTTAATGAGCACATCATCACGATCCGAACACAGACTTTGGACCAATTCTTTTACTTCCTCCTTTATCTCTTTCTTATCCTCTCTCCGTCGCTTCTTAATTTCGCTCACCCCTTCTTCCACTTCTTCTAATTTCTGCTTCACCTCCTTCATCTCCTCGTGCGCCCCTTTAAGTTCTTCCTCTAACTCCACTTTATTTTTTTCTATGTGCTCCCGCACCTCCCGCTCTTTAACCTGCATCACCTCTACCACCTTGTCCATTTTCCTCGTCAGGTCCTCATGTACCGTCTGACACTCTTTTTTAATTACCCCTACGTCCTTTTTCATCTCCTTCTGTGTCGATTTTAAACCCTCTATTACCGCTGTGTTCTTCTTCACCTGGTCCCCCAACTCCTTTTGTCCCACTGTCAGTTGTTCTACTCCCAGCGTCAACTCCTCTATACCACCTTGCAATTTTACAGTCCCCTGTCTCACCTCCTTCTCCATGCGCTCCTTACAGTGCCTCACCTCCTCGCGCACTCCTCCGACCTCCTCACTCACACCTCTTCTGATCTCTTCTCCCATCACTTGCATCTCCTGCCCAGATGCCACCCTCATCTGCTCCATTTCCTCCCTGTGAGCATCCAGTTTGGTTTCTACCCCCATTCTGACCCCCTCTATCTGCTGCCCCATTTGTTTAACTTCCCTTTCCGCTTGGTCCCTCATGTCCCTCAATTTGCCTTCCATACTGTTTTCTAACCCCTCTAACCCATTTTTCACTCCCTCTATCTGATTCTCCTGGGCAGCCATTCTATTTTCTACCCCCGTTAACCCCTCCTGTATTTCCCCTAATCTATTGTCTAATCTCCCAAATTTCTTGTCTAACCCCTCACCGGTACCCCTCGCTTCGTCCCTCATTACCCCCATTTGGCCCTCCAATCGCTCACCCTGAGCATCCATCCGGTTCCCCATTACCCCCATTTGGCCCTCCAATCGCTCACCCTGAGCCTCTATACTGTTTTTCAAACCTCCAATTTGGTCTCCCATTTGTCCCATAAGGGCCCTCATTTGCAGGAAAAAAAGGTTCGAATCCACCGGTGGCGCTACCACGGTCGCGGGCGCGGTCGCCGTGGCCATGTGCGAGGCGCCATTTTGCGCGCCCGTAACCTCGTGCGCGACGACGCCATTTTGCGACCCTGCTACCCTCACTGCTTCGCTCTCCTCATGTCCCTCAATTTGGTCCTGGATCGACCCTGCCTCACTCTCCTCTACCGGAACCCAGCCGTCTTGATCTGCCATAGCGCGACTTTCAAAATTCGGGTTTTTATTTTTTTTGTAAAACACAATCAAATTTCGCCGTTATAATTTCGAGCGCGTGAAACGCGCTCGGGTCCAATCTCACTCCTCGACACCAATTGTTACGGACACGACTTAGATGTTATGATGGGCCGAGCGGAATGGCCGCCGTGTTCGCACAAGTTACCCGATTACACTCGAACGTTGGCCGAATCGCGCTACGCTAGATCAATGAAGGAAAGGACACAACGGCTGGGTTAAATGACACGACACCAGGGGTACAGTTCTCAAGACCTCCGGAGGAGGATATAATATGGGGTATGCAGAACGTTTAGATTACACGGCACAAGAGGTACAGCACAGAAAGGTGGGCACTTAGACACGGTCTTATCTTAGCCCCGACAGACCACAGACAAACGGGACAAGACTGACTCACACAGGGATTGATGGCAAGGAAGGGCAGGTAGTCGATGGCTCAAGGTGCACCTTGGCTCAGGGGCAGAATCGACTCGGTCCGGTCCAGAGATGCGGGAGGTATCTCTCAGCGCTAGGAGGTGGCATCCTTTCTTCTTCGTAGCTGAGGCGCATCTGACGTCACCTCCGTCTTCCTGCGCATGTCCAGCGGGGAGTGACACGCCCTCGGCTCGTTAGCTCCGCCCCAGATGGAATCGGTCCGCCGCTTCTTATTGGGTGCGGGGGGTTACCGGGCTCCGCCCTTGACGAGGAGCTGACAGTGAGCCCCTGTGTGGTAACCCCGTCGGAGCACATGGTCAATGGCGGCTAACCAAGCCGGAGTGAGGACGCACACTCCCCGCGCCGCCGCCGCGCCGCCCCCGCTGTTGTTGTTGTTGGTGTTGTTATTCCATGAGGAAGAGATGCGGGGAGGTATTGGGAGGTCCTAAACTCACTAACGGTGCCATACAATCACATTCTGGTGCAACGAAGAGTCAGAATTAATGGAAACGAGTCCTTAACTGACATAGACTAAGAATAACTAGCAAGATGTCCTATAGTTGTCTACGTGAGATGCGGTGAACCTGGGCACGACATTTAATGGGGGAAAAAGGGGAAGGTCGGGGCTACAGAGTGTTGTTTACAGACAATGGGACTAGGGAATGGGGGATTGGGGATAGTTGGGGAGTATTGGGGAAATAGGGGAATATTTACAAGCGGATATGGATGGAGGCCAAATCCCATATCCGCAACAATATATATATATATATATATATATATATATATATATATATATATATATATATATATATATATATATATATATATATATATAATATATATATACTAGCGGGGTCACCCGTGGGAATCCCACGGGCATGGATGTGTGTGACATTTCGACATATTGAGTTATATGCTGCACATTCATTTTTACAAAATGGTTACTGGCAAGTCATCAGATCCAGAAATGGTGTGAATTTAGTTATTTCACATAATATGTGACCCCTCACTCCTCTCCACCTGACACTCTCCTGTCTCCACCTGACACTCTCCTGTCTCCACCTGACACTCTCCTCTCTCCACCTAGCACTCCTCTCCTCTCCAAACCCTCACATCCCTCTCCTTTCCAATCCCTCACCTCTCCAATCCCTCACACTCCTCTCCTCTCCAATCCTTCACACGCCTCTCCAATCGCGCCTCACACTCCTCTCCAATCGCGCCTCACACTCCTCTCCAATCGCGCCTCACACTCCTCTCCAATCGTGCCTCACACTCCTCTCCAATCGTGCCTCACACTCCCCTCCAATCACTCCTCTCCAATCGTGCCTCACACTCCTCTCCAATCACGCCTCACACTCCTCTCCAATCGTGCCTCACACTCCTCTCCAATCGCGCCTCACACTCCTCTCCAATCGCGCCTCACTCGCCTCTCCAATCGGCTTTCCCCGTCTCGTTTCTCTCCTTTTTCTCCCGTCTCGTTCTTTTTCTTGCTCCAAATCGGCCCGTCGGAATCGGAAATAGGCCCGTCTCGCCCGTCGGCCCGTCGGAATCGGAAATCGGCCCGTCTTGCTTTTGTGCTTGTGCGTAAATAAATTGTGTTCATGACACCATTTCTGGTGTTGGGCTAGCGGCTAGGGTGCCGGCTTAGGATCCTGGGTTCGAATCTCGGTCGATCGCCGAATTAATGCCAGGGGGGTTGACTCAGCCTGTCATCCTTCCGAGGTCGGCTAATTGAGTACCAGTTCACTGGTAATTCCCTGTTTGTCGTTGAAGGCGGCAAAAAGGGTTGGCGTCAGGAAGGGCATCCGGCCGTAAAACATTGCTTCAAAAAGGGGACAAAAAAACAACTACCACGGTCCCCGAAAAGGCCAACCCCCGCTTTGCGGGGAAAAATGGCCTCTAAACGGTGGTTTTTACACCATTTCTGGATCTGATGACTTGCCAGTAACCATTTTGTAAAAATGAATGTGCAGCATCTAACTCAATATGTCGAAATGTCACACACATCCATGCCCGTGGGATTCCCACGGGTGACCCCGCAAGTTTGCATTGACGTTCGTCGATGGACTCGTTCGCCCGTCTCATTCGTTTTCTTGCTGCATCCTGTTCAAGTCTGCGTTCTTCATCGATCGTCTCATTCATTTTGGAAATAGAAGTTTCCACGCAGCGCATGAATTGTCACGATCCTCAAGAGGAATTTGTCTCGTAATCATCAAATGATAAATGGCAAGTAAATTATATTGTGGAAAATTAAAGATTTCAAATAAACCTATTTAAAGTGTATTCGCACATAACTAATTTTAAAAAACGAAGAAATATCTCTCGGTAATTTCCTGAAACATAT
>NC_136261.1:55931622-55976622 GCF_964187855.1 Myxine glutinosa
TTATTCGTCATCAGTATACGAATATGCATGCCAAGTTTGGGCTCGATCCGTTCAGCTGTTGCGGAGAAAAAGGGGTTTATGTTTTTTCACGAAAAACAAGATGGCGGCCGAACCATGTGATGTATTGCTTCGAAATTTTTTTCATTCTGAGTTTTTTTTAACTAAGCAACTGGGAAAAAAAATCCCATTTTCGGGGGAGAAAATTTTTTGTTTGACGAATTCTAACCCCTTAACGTTAGCATTTCTAATATACTCGATACACATGTCTTTTGTTCCCATTGAAGAGTTCTTGAGAATGAGCCATTCCTCAAATTTTTCCATTGAGCGGTTTCGGAGATACAGAGGGGCAAAGTTGAATGTGTTTTACAAGATGGCGCCCATACTACGTGACCTATGACGTCATAATTAGCATTTCAAAATTCTAGGAGCCGAGACGATCATTTGTTGAAAATTTCCTGTCAATCCGACCAGCGGTTGCTGAGAAACTTAATTATGAAGTTTTTGGAGGTGCAAAATAGGGCGGAAGAATAATAATAAGAAAAACTCTAGCAGTAATAATAGGTTACTCTCCATTTCATGGAGAGTAAACCTATATATATATATATATATATATACGTATATATATATATATATATATATATATATATATATATATATATATATACAGACTTGGCATTTAATATGGAATATTTTTTTATGGGGGTGAACTTACCCCACACACAGGGCTCATGGCAGAGTGTGTCAGTGTCGCACTATCAGTGTCCTTCACTGAGGAAAGGCTTCTGCCTGGCCACTCTGCCATAAAGCCCAGATCAGTGGAGTGTTGCAGTGATGGTTGTCCTTCTGGAAGTTTCTCCGATCTCCACACAGGATCTCTGGAGCTCAGCCAGAGTGACCATCGGGTTCTTGGTCACCTCTCTTACCAAGGCCCTTCTCCCCCGATTGCTCAGTTTGGCCAGGCGGCCAGCTCTAGGAAGAGTCCTGGTTGTTCAATCTTCTTCCATTTAGAATTACTAGGGCATGCCCGTACTATATCTATATCTAAAATTATATCCCCCCCCCTCTATTTACATGAAATGGTTTGGTCCAAAGCGAACGGCTTGCGAGTGGTGACAATCCCCCCCCTCTATTTACATGCAATGGTTTGGTCCAAAGCGAACGGCTTCCGGAGTTTGGTAAAGAAATCGCCATCGAGTGCACAAACGCGCAGGAAAGCGAATGAAACGCAAATTCGTTTTTATTAGTTGTAAAACATAGTTTAACGCCAACATAGTTTGCAAACGTGAAATAAATGAATACGCTCTCAAATGTGCCATCCGAGGCAGAGTGTGCCCGCCACGTTCGGCACACGCGATCGTTCGCTGCTCTCTGATTGGTTGAATCGTTTTTTGGACATAGCTCGGTAAGTAATTGTCCGATTAATATGAAACCTTGAAAAGGCACATCCTCGGGTCCCCAGCAATATACCTGGCAAGTTAAAAGTATATCGGACCCGTGGTTGTCGAGAAACAGCGGTCACAGACAGACAAACGTACAAACGTACAAACGTACAGACAGAGATTACTGGAATTATAGATAGACTAGCGGGGTCACCCGTGGGAATCCCACGGGCATGGATGTGTGTGACATTTCGACATATTGAGTTATATGCTGCACATTCATTTTTACAAAATGGTTACTGGCAAGTCATCAGATCCAGAAATGGTGTGAATTTAGTTATTTCACATAATATGTGACCCCTCACTCCTCTCCACCTGACACTCTCCTGTCTCCACCTGACACTCTCCTGTCTCCACCTGACACTCTCCTCTCTCCACCTAGCACTCCTCTCCTCTCCAAACCCTCACATCCCTCTCCTTTCCAATCCCTCACCTCTCCAATCCCTCACACTCCTCTCCTCTCCAATCCTTCACACTCCTCTCCAATCGCGCCTCACACTCCTCTCCAATCGCGCCTCACACTCCTCTCCAATCGCGCCTCACACTCCTCTCCAATCGTGCCTCACACTCCTCTCCAATCGTGCCTCACACTCCCCTCCAATCACTCCTCTCCAATCGTGCCTCACACTCCTCTCCAATCACGCCTCACACTCCTCTCCAATCGTGCCTCACACTCCTCTCCAATCGCGCCTCACACTCCTCTCCAATCGCGCCTCACTCGCCTCTCCAATCGGCTTTCCCCGTCTCGTTTCTCTCCTTTTTCTCCCGTCTCGTTCTTTTTCTTGCTCCAAATCGGCCCGTCGGAATCGGAAATAGGCCCGTCTCGCCCGTCGGCCCGTCGGAATCGGAAATCGGCCCGTCTTGCTTTTGTGCTTGTGCGTAAATAAATTGTGTTCATGACACCATTTCTGGTGTTGGGCTAGCGGCTAGGGTGCCGGCTTAGGATCCTGGGTTCGAATCTCGGTCGATCGCCGAATTAATGCCAGGGGGGTTGACTCAGCCTGTCATCCTTCCGAGGTCGGCTAATTGAGTACCAGTTCACTGGTAATTCCCTGTTTGTCGTTGAAGGCGGCAAAAAGGGTTGGCGTCAGGAAGGGCATCCGGCCGTAAAACATTGCTTCAAAAAGGGGACAAAAAAACAACTACCACGGTCCCCGAAAAGGCCAACCCCCGCTTTGCGGGGAAAAATGGCCTCTAAACGGTGGTTTTTACACCATTTCTGGATCTGATGACTTGCCAGTAACCATTTTGTAAAAATGAATGTGCAGCATCTAACTCAATATGTCGAAATGTCACACACATCCATGCCCGTGGGATTCCCACGGGTGACCCCGCAAGTTTGCATTGACGTTCGTCGATGGACTCGTTCGCCCGTCTCATTCGTTTTCTTGCTGCATCCTGTTCAAGTCTGCGTTCTTCATCGATCGTCTCATTCATTTTGGAAATAGAAGTTTCCACGCAGCGCATGAATTGTCACGATCCTCAAGAGGAATTTGTCTCGTAATCATCAAATGATAAATGGCAAGTAAATTATATTGTGGAAAATTAAAGATTTCAAATAAACCTATTTAAAGTGTATTCGCACATAACTAATTTTAAAAAACGAAGAAATATCTCTCGGTAATTTCCTGAAACATATTTTACTTCCGGCTAATAATGTTGAATTAAATAAAAACGAAGAAATATATGTCGGCATCATTGTTGACGTTTTTGTGACGACTGTCATCAAACGAAAAAGTAATATATCTTAACGGAAAAGCAAAAGCGAATTTTTAATATATATCGACACGTTGCCGTCGGTGTCATGTTGGGCGGTGTATGATACACCATGACGCGATTTTTAAAAATATATCTCTGCATTTTCCCGCGTGTGTGGAATGTTCTCAATTATTGCTGACACCGAGTCCAAAACCATCGATAAAAATGAAATCATATGGTGAGTTAGATTGGAGATAAAGGCGTGAGAGAGACTCAATGGCCTTGAAGTTGAAGTTACAGGCGTTTGAGAATTCATTTCGTTCTATAAACGGCAACTTTCATTGGATTTCCTTCCCGTTTTTTTTCAACCGAGTCGAAAACTATGTTAGCGACTGTGAAAAATGAAATGATATATCGAATTTTTAATATGTATCGACACGTTGCCGTCGGTGTCATGTTAGGCGGTGTATGATACACCATGACGCGATTTAAAAAAATATATCTGCATTTTCCCGCGTGTGTGGAATGTTCTCAATTATTGCTGACACCGACTCTAAAACCATCGATAAAAATGAAATCATATGGTGAGTTAGATTGGAGATAAAGGCGTGAGAGAGACTCAATGGCCTTGAAGTTACAGGCATTTGAGAATTCATTTCGTTCTATAAACGGCAACTTTCATCGGATTTTCTTCTCGTTTTTTTTCAACCGAGTCTAAAACTATGTTAGCGACTGTGAAAAATGAAATGATATATCGAATTTAAAATAGATATCGACACATTGCCGTCGGTGTCATGTTGGGCGGTGTATGATACACCATGACGCGATTTTAAAAAATATATCTCTGCATTTTCCCGCGTGTGTGGAATGTTTGTGGAAAATTAAAGATTTCAAATAAACCTATTTAAAGTGTATGCGCACATAACTAATAAAAAAAACGAAGAAATATCTCTCGGTAATTTCCTGAAACATATTTTACTTCCGGCTAATATGTTGAATGAAATAAAAACGAAGAAATATATGTCGGCATCATTGTTGACGTTTTTGTGACGACTATCATCAAACGAAATGGTAATATATCATAACGGAAAAGCAAAAGCGAATGTTTAATATATATCGACACATTGCCGGCGGTGTCATGTTGGGCGGTGTATGATACACCATGACGCGATTTTAAAAAATATATCTCTGCATTTTCCCGCGTGTGTGGATTGTTCTCAATTATTGCTGACACCGAGTCTAAAAGTAAACGTTTTTTTTCAACCGAGTCTAAAACTATGTTAGCGACTGTGAAAAATGAAATGATTTATCGAATTTGATTTGAAATAAAACTGGGGGAGAGCAAGACACCACGGGCCTACAAAACAGGACTCAAAGCTATGCGAGTTAATAAAATGGTGGATATTTGTTTATAGCCACTCCCAGAATGGGTGGAGCTATGGGTGGAGCTACTCTGCAAACCGAGTAAGCCACACCCCGGACAGACACCCAACAGATAGACAGACAGACAGACAGAATCATCTACGGCTATTATAATATAGATGGAGGCCACTGTGCTCTTGGGAACCTTCAATGCAGCAGAATTTGTATCATAGGCTTCCCCAAATCTGTGCCTCGACACAATCCTGTCTCTGAGCTCTGCAGGCAGTTACTTCGACCTCATGGCTTGGTTTTTTGCTCTGATATGCAGTCAGCTGTGAGACCTTATACAGACAGGTGTGTGCCTTTACAAATCATGTCCAATCAATTGAATTTACCACAGGTGGGACTCCAATCAAGGTGTAGAAGCATCTCAAAGATGATCAAGAGAAATGGGAGGCACCTGAGCTAAATTTCAAGTGTCAAAGCAAAGGGTCTGAATACTTATATGAATGTGATATTTCAGTTTTTTATTTTTACTAAATTTGCAAAACGTTCTAAAATCCTGTTTTCTCTTTGTCATTATGGGGTATTGAGTGTAGATTGATGAGGAAAAAAATGAATTTAAACGATTTCAGCATAAGGCTGCAACATAACAAAATGTGAAAAAAGTGAAGGGGTCTGAATACTTTCTGAATGTACTGTAATTCAAAAAAACGTTCAACATTTAGTTTTCATATTACACAGATGTATTTGTCATACCACCCAAAAGGCGGGAGACCTAGAGTATCAGCTCCTTGTTTTGTTTGTTTTTAAGAGAACACTCCCAAAACAGACTATTACGGGCTCACTTATACGTGTGGTGTTAATATGAATCTGAGTTTTTAGTTGAAAGTGTGCACAGCTCACTCTTGTAGAACTTTGCTGTCTGTAGTTTGTGGGAATCCAAAGTCCATGAGCTCATCGAGGAGTTCGTAGATGATGACGAAGTTGTCTCTGACACTCTCTTCTTCAAGCTCGTTGAAGTACTGACAGAACACCTGCAAGCACATTGGGGGTTTCAGCTCCTTTATGTCCTTTCACAAGTTACACTAACCACATCATAATCAAACTAGAACTGCACTCAGTAGAGAGGATACCTCCACCTGGTTGGCCATGTTACTCAATGGTGAAGAATCACTAAAATTTTCTACTAGCCGGATCCGGATCCGGATCCTCACGAAAATTGAATAGATTCTTCCTTGTCACACGCACAACCTGTCCAACAAGTTTCGTCCAAATCCGTCCACAACTTTTTGAGATATCCTGCTATGTATCGTTTTTGGCCCTGTCTCCCAATGGTGAAAAATCACTTTAAAATTAAATAATTCTCATATCCGAATCCATATTCAGATCTTCACCAAAATCGGAACGAATCATCCTTGTCAGACACCCAACCGGTCCACCAAGTTTCGTCCAAATCCGTCCACAACTTTTCAGGGTGCCGGTGCCAAGTCGCTTGCTCTTTGTGAAAGTTACAATGGGTTATTTAACATCCAGCATGTAATACTAGCAGGCAGGACACCCAGCTTAACATGCAGCCGGTAGAGGGTGCACTTTGTGATGAAACACCCTGCGTGTGAAACTAAAGACCAATGCAGCAGTTTATCGTCAGGTGGGGAATGAAACGCAGCATACTACCTCTGCACCATCCCATCGGACTCGCATGTGATGCTCATGTACATTTATGTGTTGTGGCAATGAACATCACCAGCTTTACCTTTTACACACAACTGTCATATGCAATATGACCTGCCTTTCCTCAAAGTTACTATTGACTGAAACTTTGTCTGCTCCTACTTTTTAACACAGATTATCCTGTTGCTTTCACTTAACCTCTAAAGCCAGTCGAGGAATGGGCATCTTATGTCGGACAAAGTCCTTCCTTGGAATGCCTGAACTCCTCTCAGCCTACAAGGCCTTCATCCACACCTTGATAGAGTACTGCTCTCCCCCACCTCAAACCTTGCCCGGCTTGATGCCGTGGAAACGAAAGCCTTCAAGATTATTGGAATCTCCCGTGATGAAGCTGAATCGAAGGGCCCGTCACTTTCCCATCGCAGACAGGTCGGTGGCCTTCCTGTTTTCTACTGAGCTTCCTTTCTGGTTTTGCACCCTCTACTCTTTCCATGCTTTTTCACCCATCCCCCCTCCCTCCAAGGTTTCTGCAAGGCACACCTGGTCCCAAAATCCAGGATCGCTGCTCACCTCCACTCAATTGTTCCTCTTTTTTCCAACCTGTGGAAACAACTTCCACATTCTCTTAAATCTCCTTCTTCCCACTAAGTCTTCAAGACAGCTGTTCGCCACCATCTCAGATCATCCCCCATCCAGACCCATTGTCTTCTCTACCCTCATTAACACCCATCCCAAGCCCACATCCTTCCAAATTTGCAGTCTTTCCTTCCCGAGAGCTTGCTACTGTATTTACCTTATCCTCCCTTACCCCTAGTTCCTCCCCACACTGCATTGTTTGTCCAAGTCTCCCTCTATTTTATCCTTCAACTCTGCTGTTTGTGTTCCCCATCCCACTGCTGTTCCTTTTCTTCTGTTGCATCCGGATCCGTTTAGTGTTCTAGCCCTTCCACAAGACTTGAAGTATACAAAAAGAGTGCGCCAGGAGACCTCACATACCACCTCTCGTCATACAATTGCAGTACAGGTTCAGGATAGCAAGGAGGCCCTCCATCGAAAGCGGTTCTGCCATTTGGGGGTTGAACAGCTTGTAGCAAGTTTTCTAGCTTTTGAAATCGGGCCAAAAGTAATTTTTCTATTTTAGCGGACAGGAATGGACACCGTGAATTACACCTCTACTTGAAAGGTGTTCATCAAATTCCATTGCACCTATTGGAGAGGAAAAGACAATTTTACCAGCACCATCTTATCAATGTAGCAGAAACGTGTTGAGAGTCCTTCAAGCTCCAGCATTCATTGTTTTTTTAACTACAATTTCTCAGCTTTCACATCCGTCTGAAGTGCCTCACGATTCTCACCTCGACAACCTTGTAGAGAAAAGCAAAAACCAGTGCTGCATTTGCATTCTTCCGGGTTGCAGCAACCACTGATGAGAAACGGAAGTGTCAAAGATCACAAACTTGTGCGAGATATCGCAATAAAAAAGAGGAAGAGGAGGTACAATAAGCATGACTGACTACAATTTTGTAAACCGGAATTCAGACTGTAGTTTACTTGGTGGGTCATGAGTAGTTGAAAAGCACTTTGTTATTACGCCTTTTAACTCATTCGTAAACTTACAGACAGAATAGGATACTTCCGATACTACCATATGGCAAAGTCACCTTAGAACTTCATAGGAATTTTGTGGGAGTTTACATATACAACACATTTACAATATTCAGACATCTTTCCCGCAGTTGTTCATTTCCCCCCAAAATTATCTAGTTGTCACTTCTGGCTGCTGCACGTACAATGCTCCATTATCAGCCTTTTGCAATGGCTTGGTCATGCGTTCCACACCCAATGTCCACCAATTCACTCTCTTGCACATCTCAACATCCAGTATGGAGGTGCACAAGTGCATCGTCTGATTTGACAAATGAAGAACCACAGTCAAATTTAAAGAAGGATACGAGTAGCAAATAAGACAGAAAAGGGGGAAATATAACAATTTGGCGATAAAAAGAAATTGTTGATAGAAAATAAATCATTATAAGGTGTGTAGCATAACTGTAATTTTTTTTTTTTTAACTAGAAGGCATACAGCATTTAAATGAGATAAAAATGAGGTGTAAACAGGAAAAATTAAACCAAACCGGTGGTGTAATGGTCAGTGCGTCTGCTCTGAGTCTGGAGGTCAGCGGTTCAAACAGGCCAAGTCATACGAAAGACTGTAAAATGGTACATGCTGCTTCCTTGCTTGGCATTCAGCATACAAAAGGATAGGAGCAGGGACAATCCACATAAGGTGTCACCCATGGGGAGGAGGCTTCAGTGACTTAATATGGAAAGCCTGCTCAAATTTCAAGTCAATCGCATAAAAATTGGCAATTTTATGCAACGTTGCCCTTTCACATTTTTAGAAAACAATCAGCTTCTAGCTTTTTATGAACCAATTCAGTAACCCAATATGCAAATTCTTAAAATTTCAAATCAATCGGATGAAAATTAACAATTTTATGCAACCCTGACCTTTCGACCTCAAAAGCAATAGACTTCAGCGACTCAATATGCAAAGCTTGCTCAAATTTCAAGTCAATTGGATTAAAATTAATAATTTTATGCAACCGTGACCATTTGACCTCAAAAGCAAAAGACTTCAGCGACTCAATATGCAAACCCCGCTCAAATTTCAAGTCAATTGGATTAAAATTAATAATTTTATGCAACCTTGAACTTTTGACCTCAAAAGCAATAGACTTCAGCGACTCAATATGCAAACCCCGCTCAAATTTTAAATCAATCGGATGAAAATTAGCAATTTTATGCAACCTTGACCTTTTGACCTCAAAAGCAATAGTCTTCAGTGACTCAACATGCAAAGCTTGCTCAAATTTCAAGCCAATCGGATTAAAATTAACAATTTTATGCAACCTTGACCTTTTGACCTCAAAAGCAATATAATTCAGCGACTCAATATGCAAAGCTTGCTCACATTTCAAGTCAATCGGATGAAAATTAACAATTTTATGCAACCCTGACCTTTTGACCTCAAAAGCAAAAGACTTCAGTGACTCAATATGCAAAGCTTGCTCAAATTTCAAGTCAATCGGATTAAAATTAACTATTTTATGCAACCTTGACCTTTTGACCTCAAAACCAATAGACTTCAGCGACTCAATATGCAAACACCGCTCAAATTTCAAATCAATCGGATGAAAATTAGCAATTTTATGCAACCTTGACCTTTTGACCTCAAAAGCAATAGACTTCAGTGACTCAATATGCAAAGCTTGCTCAAATTTCAAGCCAATCGGATTAAAATTAACAATTTTATGCAACCATGACCTTTTGACCTCAAAAGCAATAGACTTCTGCGACTCAATATGCAAACCCCGCTCAAATTTCAAGTCAATCGGATGAAAATTAACAATTTTATACAACCTTGACCTTTTGACCTCAAAAGCAATATAATTCAGCGACTCAATATGCAAACCCCGCTCAAATTTCAAGTCAATCGGATTAAAATTAACAATTTTATGCAACCTTGACCTTTTGACCTCAAAAGCAATATAATTCAGCGACTCAATATGCAAACCCCGCTCAAATTTCAAGTCAATCGGATTAAAATTAACAATTTTATGCAACCTTGACCTTTTGACCTCAAAAGCAATAGACTTCAGTGACTCAATATGCAAACCCCACTCAAATTTCAAGTCAATCGGATGAAAATTAGCAATTTTATGCAACCTTGACCTTTTGACCTCAAAAGCAATAGACTTCTGCGACTCAATATGCAAACCCCGCTCAAATTTCAAGTCAATCGGATTAAAATTAGCAATTTTAGGCAACCATGACCTTTTGACCTCAAAAGCAATAGACTTCTGCGACTCAATATGCAAACCCCGCTCAAATTTCAAGTCAATCGGATTAAAATTAACAATTTTATGCAACCGTGACCTTTCGACCTCAAAAGCAATAGACTTCAGTGACTCAATATGCAAACCCCACTCAAATTTCAAGTCAATCGGATGAAAATTAGCAATTTTATGCAACCTTGACCTTTTGACCTCAAAAGCAATAGACTCCAGTGACTCAATATGCAAACCCCACTCAAATTTCAAGTCAATCGGATTAAAATTAGCAATTTTATGCAACCTTGACCTTTTGACCTCAAAAGCAATAGTCTTCAGTGATTCAATATGCAAACCCCACTCAAATTTCAAGTCAATCGGATTAAAATTAACAATTTTAGGCAACCATGACCTTTTGACCTCAAAAGCAATAGACTTCTGCGACTCAATATGCAAACCCCGCTCAAATTTCAAGTCAATCGGATGAAAATTAACAATTTTATACAACCGTGACTTTTCACCTTTTTAGAAAACAATCAACTTCTAGCTTTTGATGAACCAATTCAGTGACCCAATATGCAAATTCTTAAAATGTCAGGTAAATTGGATGAAAATTGACAATTTTATGCAACATCGACCATAGACTATTTGACCTAAAACAAATAATCGGCTCTTAACTTTTGATTGGTGTACTGTCAGTGACCCAATATGAAAATTCTTAAAATATCAGGTAAATTGGATTGGATATTGATGATTTTAGGTGATGCTGACCTTTGACTTTTTGACAAAATTATTAATTTGTCTTCTCAATATTATCTTAATGAAGTTTTGTTGAACGTTTGATGACAAAAGCTCGAATGGTAAAAAAGTTATGGCCTGGACACACACACACACACACACACACACACACACACACACACACACACACACACACACACACACACACACACACACACACACACGAAAAACCCTGTCTCCCACTGCACGGAGGACGGGCTAACAAGTCACAAAATACATGAAGATCGAGTTGCAAAGAACAGAGAAGGGTGTGAACAGAAAATGGATGGCACATAAAATCTGAATAAGAATATCACCTTGAACACCGAAACAAGAATATCAGTCCGGAGCAAAGAGTTCTTGAGGTTGTTCCTTTTGCACTTCGTTCCCTTGGATCAGGGAAACGCGAGGTTAGGGCAGGAATTTTGGATTGTTTTTCCAATTGTACTGGCGATTCCTCACCTGCTTTTTGGGAAGGACACCGTGGGATCTTTAATGTCCACCAACTAATGCTGGAAGACGGGGCACCCAATTGAACTTGCATCCGTGGGAAGGCACACATTGATGGTTCACCCCGCCCATTGGCACAAAATATGTTGCCTCACACCAAGGATGACCCTTTAGAGCCCGGTCAAGATTCAAACGCAGGCGAGACCACTTAGAGGCAAGTTTGCGTACCTCGAGACTATCCTGCCGGCCCAAGAGGTGTCATTGAAGCCTGGTGTTTGCTTAGCGGTTAGGGTGCCAGCTTGGGATCCGAGGATCCTGGGATCGAATCCCTGTCGATCACTGAATTAACACCAGGGGGGTTGACTCAGCCTGTCATGCTTCCGAGGTCGGCAAATTGAGTACCAGTTCACTGGTAATTATTCCCTGTGTTTTGCAAGAGGTGACTAGCAGGGTTGGTGGCAGGAAGGGCATCCGGCTGTAAAACATTGCTTCAAAAAAGGGGCCATGGTGCCCAAAAAAGGGGCCATGGTGCACAAAAAAGGGGCCATGGTGCCCAAAAAAGGGGCCATGGTGCACAAAAAAGGGGCCATGGTGCCCAAAAAAGGGCCATGGTGCCCGAAAAAGGCCAACCCCCGCTCTGCGGGGAAAAATGGCCTCTAAAGGAGTTTCCAAGATGTGTCATTGGCAGTGTACAAAGTATTTCTAGTCTGTGGTGTCAAAAGTTTCAGATGAAGAATATGATTATGCAAACAAAAACGTTCAAGCACATTGCATGGAACTAGGAACTGTCAAGAAAGCTCATGTAAGAAAACACAGCAAAGAGACAACCGAGGTCCTCGAGGATCCAAAATGTTCAAAACCAGCTGACATTTTCTTGTATACAGTACAGTACGTTCAATTATTCAAATTATCAGCTGAGCCTCCATAAAAATCCACAAAGACTTTAAGGTTACGCTGTTCTCAGGGTGTGTCAACAAATAAAAGAGTACAAAGTCCATTCCTACGAAAGACATGGCCTTTTGCCAGTTTTACTGTTATGGTTTCTTCTGTGAGATGAGCTAGAACATCCAATACCAGCGAGGCCATTCTAAAAAGTTTGAGCAACGCATAATAGACTAGGCGGATTCATGGAAAAAGGCCATGTATAAGCTTCCAGGTGCCTTTTGGGGTAAAAGTTGTAAAGTTAAAGTAAAAGAGCTGCATGTATATACATGATATATAAATGCTTGTTCAAAGAAATTGTCCAAAAATGGCAATTTGGCGGCCATTTTGTTTATGCTAATTAGAAGGTCAAATACTCAAAATTCGGCTTGGGAACCGGGTTAATCGAATTCAGCATACACTAGTTATGTTAAAAAGTGAGGTTCCCAACTTTTACCCAAAAATGCACCGAGAAGCTTATACATGGCCTTTTCCCATAAATCCGTCCGGTCTATAACGTTATCGCGAACAAAGATGGCCCACTTGTCTGGTTTGGATGCCAACAATTCGACAAATCCCAAACGACTACAGTGTTTAGTTTTCTTCATTGTGACAGTATCTATAGTTATGGAGGTGGATGTAAAGGCGATTGCACATGTTGGCCCGAAGTTGGTTCACCATGCTGATTTTTCAGCTAATACTGGGCTCGCAATCACATCCGAGGCCCTCGCCGTAGGTTGAATGGCAAAATGGAATACTTCCAATACCCAATCTAGCAAATGTGCTAATGCGAATTTCAGCTCGATAAGAAAATGCTTTTGCCTGGAGCAATGGATTTTGTGCCAAAGTCAACCAGGTACTCATTTTGCGGACCTCGGAAGGATGCCAGGCTGAATCAACCCACCTGGTGTTGTTTAACGGCAGACAGGGGCTCAACCTCAAGACCCTAAGATGTTAAGCCAGGCACCTTAACCGTTAAACCAACACCAGGCCATCCCTCACTAATGTGATGACACTTGCACAGGGCTTAGTATGTATCAATAAGTTTGTAGCACACTGTAACATGTTGCCTCACACCAACATTAGTTTGAACATCGAGTAAAGTTTATTGTTACGCATTTGCTATGAAGTCAGGCCTCGAAACGCTTTTATTACTCCTAAACACAGGAAAGCAGAGAGCAGGAGGATTTGCTCGATGTATGGAAACCTATCCGAGCGTAATTAGCTCCATAGTCTTTGTCTGTATACCAAATCACTCAAATCAGGAAAATGAGTTCGTTACACGTTTGATTCCAGTCTGTTGGACCAATTAATGAATATCCAACTCTGACAGGTGCTCTACATATTAATGAAGAAATTGTCCAAACATCGTTATAGACCAATGGAGAATAAGAAAGCTTCATGCGTTGTCAGATAAATACATGACTTTGGGCCAATCTCACACGACTGCTAATCCCGCAGAATTGTATTCGTGACATTTAGCCAGATGAGAGAAATTGATTGGAAATGCAGGAAAAGCCCAAGCTTTCAACCACCTCAAACCCCTGCCACACCATTTTCATGAACCACCTGTGCCGATCAAATCACACTCTCCCCCTCAATTTCTTCAAGCGTCATTGCCGCAACATTGATCTTCCATCCTCTACAGCTCTGCCATGAGCCTCGGCATACATCTAAAAAGAACAGATTATTATGTACTCGCAAATACCATCCCTCGCTTCGCAAACGAGAATACTAAGGGAGGGGGAAGAATAAGAGAGGTGGAAGAGGGAAAGAGAGAGGAGAAGGGAGACAGGAGGAGATGTGGTGAGAGTGAGAGGAGAGGGTGGGGGGGGGGGGCAATGCTCCACCACACATCGCAATACACTCCGAGAGGAAGCAGTGTGAGGACGGGGATGGGAGGGAGAGAAAGAGAGAGGGTGGGGAGAGAGAGAGAGAGGAGGTGTGAGAGAAAGGGAGAGTTGTGAGAGTAGAGTGCTGCACATTATTTGGAGGGGAGAGCAAGGAGGGGATAGTGAGGAGGAGGGGGATGGGAGAGAGAGGGGGAGAGAGAGGAGACAATAGAGGGGACAGAGAGAGAGGAAAAGCGAGACAGGAGGGGTGGGGAAGATGGAGGGGGAAGAGAGTGAGATGAAGGGGTAAGGGGAGAGCGAAACTGCATCACATGTTGCTATACACTCTGGGAGGGAGCAGTGTGAGGTCGGGGGTGGGTGGGAGCGAGAGAAAGCAAGCGAGAGGGGGTGAGGGAGAGGTGGGAGAGAGAGAGAGAGAGAGAGCAGGGAGTGACAGAGGGGGATGACAGAGGAGGGAGTGATAGAGAGGAGGGAGTGATAGAGAGGAGGCTGAGACAGGAGGGAGTGACAGAGAGGAGGATGAGAGAGGGAGGAGGGAAGGAGTAGATCAGAATATAATGAAAGCAGATCCCACAAAAAGGTGAAAAATGCGATCTCTTTGTGGAAAAAAATTAAAAAATAACAAGTACAGAAACATTCTAAGTACACCGCCCCCTTGCCAAATAATTAAATATCCTACAGCGCGGCATTGCCGGGGCGCCTCTGGCGCCCGGCAATACCGCAGTGCAGCTCGTAGAGATTGCATTGGGAGGGAGAGGTGTACAATAATTGATCGATTAATTGCATAATTAAAATCAATAAAAGGTTATCATAAAATATTTTCTTAATCAATTGGCTAATAGCATAACTAAACCACTAGTGCTTCATCCGAAGATGTATCTTTTAGAAATTTAATTAAATAAGTCATTAATAAAATTTTTAATAATTCATTAATCAATAAATAATTAATCGATTAAATGATTAATCAATAAATCAAAAATATCCTTTATAGTCACATTACTTGGTCACAGTCGTGTCCAAATATTAGCTTCCAGATGAGAAAGAAAATAAATAAATGATTAATAATGAAAATAAATAAATAATAATCATAAAAAAATCAAATAGTTAATCAATTGGCTCATAGAATACATAAACCACCACCATTTCATCCAAATCTGTAACTTAAAAAAAAAATTTTTTTTGTCATTCATTGAATAATTAGATAATTAATCGTTTAATTGATTAATTGATTAATCAATAAATCAAAAATATTTTTTACAGCCAAATCACTGTCATTGGCATGTCCAAATATCATCTTCCTAACTCAAAAGGTGCCTGAGATAATGGCCAGAAGAGAAAGGAAATAAATAAGTACTTAATTAATCGCTAATAATTAAATAACTCATCAATTAATTGATTAATCAAAAAACCAAAAATACCGTTTTCGACAAAGTACTTGCTCACCATTGTGCCGAAATTTCAGCTTCCTAGCTCAAAGGATGGCTGAGATATCGCCTGGACAAACAAACAAGAAAGAAAGCAAGAAAACAACCAGAGTGAAAACTGAGTACTCCCTTTCAGCGTGCGTCACTGCCGAGCCCCATTCGGTGCCCGGCAATGACGTTACGCAGCGCTTGGAGATGGCATAGGAAAGGTGCGGTGTACAAAAATCACATTTTCAGCGGGTGGACAGGATGGCACCGAGGCACTGCATAACACCGAGTTGCACATGAGGCGGTGTCATGCGGTGCTTCGGTGTCATCCTCTCCGCCCGCTGAAAATGTTTTTTAAATTTTATTTACACGAGATCACATTGTTTCAGGAGGCATGTGGGTTCTGAACTTTGTACTTTGATTGTTATTACAAAGGTTATTATTAATAACAACAATCCAGTTGTTACTACAAAGGAGAATAGGATGTATTTTTGGTTGTCTTTAGCAGAGTAACTTTAGCAGGGTGGTTTTGCCTGTGAATTAACACTGCACATAGTACGTAATAGCTCGTCGTTCACTGGTTAAGGTGTTGTCACGTCACTCACTCAGCACTACCGCATCAATAAAAAGAGGTGTGTGAAAACCGTGGGGCCATAAAAATACTACCCGTCAATAGCAATCATGATTATTTTTCTTCGAATGGAAGCGCACTTCGTTCACTTTTCAACGCGTTGTTTTAGTTTTTTGACATATACATCAATTCAGAGTTGATTTTGCATGTACAAAAGTGGATGTGTACATTTCATGTAACTTTAAAGTGTACGTGTACATTTCAAACTGTATGCGTGCATACATTCTTTAAAGTGTACGTGTACATAATAACTTCTAAAAGAAGGAAAAATATATCTCGGGAATTTCCCCGGCCTCCATTAATTAATTAATTCCTCCATTAATTCCGTTTTTTGTACTTTCTTGTGTAAGTAGGGAGAAGGAGGGATGACAGCCTTGCTTAAATAAATATGCTTAGTTCGAAGAATCGCTGATTTCTTACATTTTTCAGATTTCACCCTACATTGACACTTATTAGTCCACGAGATCCAATCTTTAAATCTGATGCCAGATTTCGATTATATACTTGAATTAGTCTGTGACAGTCCATCATGGAAAATGGCATCATATAATGCATGAATTCACTCCAAGCTCCTAATCGGAAAAACTATAGCACTTACAAAAGCAATGTATGCAGTGATTCGAAGGTATGAACATCAAGCATTCGATGACATGAGTGATGAAAGTGAAAATATTTTTTGAGCACTTTATCATGAAGAAACCGTTGCAGCCTGTTCCAAGTCAAGACATTGTTGAGCAGGCCAAACCAAAATGGTGGCTTAAGACTCCAATGAGGTAACAGATGGCTGATCAAGATGGTGTGCCACCATCTTGTTAAGGCTTATTTTGATTTTTCATGATAAGCACCCCATTCATTATTATCTTCAAAAGGTGTGTTTAACTTTACTGGAATACTCAGCTTTAATTCATACTCATTTGGGAGTTCCATTAGCATGCTTGCAAACTTTCAGGCTACTATGTTTCATGGTTTTGGTGTTAGGACTATAGATATGACACACACACACACACACACACACACACACACACACACACACACACACACACACACACACACACACACACACACACACACACACACACACACACACACACACACACACACACACACACACACACACTCTACCATATAAAACACAATGTCAGTTTGCGTGTTTCTACAAACGTCTGTCCCCCTTCATAAGTGTGGGTTTTAAAGGCCAATCTTTTAACATGAATATGTGTTTGCTACGGTCTATTTTTGAGGATAAAACAAACTCGAAAAAAAAAATCCATAAAAGAGTAATTATACGTGTAGATGTTGTAGTTGTAGATGGTGGCTTGCAAACCGAGCCTCAATGGCGGTGTACAGGAGCGTTTTTTTTTTTTTTAATAATAAGTAAAAGGCACACCCACCGTTTAGAGGCCATTTTTCCCTGCAAAGTGGGGGTTGGCCTTTTTCGGGACCGTGGTTGTTGTTGTTTTTTGGTCCCCTTTTTGAAGCAATGTTTTGCGGCCGGATGCCCTTACTGCCGCCAACCCTGTTTGTCGCCTTTTTACGACACGCAGGGGAATTACCAGTGAACTGGTACTCAATTTGCCGACCTCGGAAGGATGACAGGCTGAGTCAACCCCCCTGGCGTTAATTCAGCGATCGACCGGGATTCGAACCACAGGATCCTTGGTATCCTAAGCCGGCACCCTAGCTGCTAGCCCAACACCAGGGTTCAACACCAGGGCACAGGGAGGTGAAATTCGCTGCACATGATGTGCAATGCACATAGAGTAAAACGGGTGTTCATTTACATCTGTCGGACGTCTAATAAATACAGAAGCTATAAGCACATCTGACATGAGGCCAACACTTTCCGACTTTGGCAAGATCACGAGGACGCACCGTCGAATAAACTGTTCCAAGCCGTCATTTTTGATGGGCGTTTTACTAGTTAAAGATAAGCATCAAGTACTGTAAATAAAAGGGGGAGTAAGTGCAAAAGTCTTTAAGGATACAGTAGACATCATTGTGAGAGATCCAGAGATAACGAGTAGCTCCGTAGGTCAATAAGGGATAAGCTTCATTTTCATCCTCAAAATCTCGCAGCAGTTGGACGAAATTATCCAGATAGCTCAGCTCCACATCGCCTCGGTAACACCTGCTTATCAACACCTGCACACGTACACCCTCATCAAATTATTCTCACTGGACATGTCAGCCATTACACATACAGATATGCTGATGAGTTAATGATCAACCTGAAGAATTCCTGAAGTCAGGAGATCAGGTCAGGTCAGGTCAGTCAGGAGTCAGAAGAATTCCTGAAGAGTCAACCTGAAGAATCACATCTAATAGTTTGAGATTTAGCAAATAAATAACCAGAGCCTCAGGTCAAACATTTTCAAAGACAAGTGTTATGCACACCTGTGCCAAAAACAGGTCTAGAGATCAGTTTTCATGTGGGTTTGTCACTATTTACAACACCAGTGTCGGTGTTTTGGGGCAGCTCTTTTGGTTAATTAAAACAATATTTAAAACAAGCTAAATAAATAAATAAATAGGTAAAAGTTGCTCTTTCACTGGCAAAAAAATTCCACCTTGTCATGGGGTTGAGCAGGGAAGGTTTGGCCCAAGTCTTTCATGAACTAGCTGACCCCACCTAATGATCTTAAGGAGGGGGAAGAATAAGAGAGGTGGAAGAAGGATAGAGAGAGAGGGGGGAGAGAGAGAGAGAGAGAGAGAGGAGAAGGGAGACAGGAGGGAGGGGGAGAGTGAAAGGAAAGGGTGGGGGGAAAGCGATGCTTCACCACACATCGCTATACACTCCGGGAGGGAGCAGTGTGAGGACGGGGGTGGGAGGGAGAAAAAGAGAGAGGGTGGGGAGAGAGAGAAAGGGACAGGTGTGGGAGTAGAGTGTGGCACTTTATTTGGAAGGGGAGCAAGGAGGGGACAGTGAGGAGGAGGGGGAGGGAGAGAGAGAGAGAGAAGAAAATGGAGGCAGGAGGAGTGGGGGCTCGGTTTTAGAGCAGCAATTTGAAAATTTGGCAGGGTCTCGGTGATAGCTCACCTACTCTTCACGAATGATAGTGTGATCTTTAACGTCTACAAACTGATGCTGATAGAGGGGACACCCAGATCAACATGCATCCGAGGGACATCACACACATTGATGCCTCCACCTGCCTGAAAAACGCCAGGGTGACAATTTATACTTGTGTTGGAATTCAAACCCAGACTATACAGTTCACAGGTGAGGGTGCATACCTCAGGGCTCAGGCTATCCTGCCAGTCCAATGAAGACCTAAAAGCATCACACCAAATGATCTAGCTATGCCCACAGAAATGCTGCAACACAAGGTAGCAGACGCAACAATTCATCAACATCACCAGAATAAGACCATGGTCTTGTAAGACCAATGCTAGTCAAACCCAACACATATTATATATATATATATATACACATACTTGTATTCTATATATACACTAGTGGGGTCACCCATGAGAATCCCACTGGCATTGACATGTGTGACATTTGGACATATTGAGTTTGATGCTGCACCTGCACATTAAGTTTTACAAAATGGTTACTGGCAATTTATCAGATGCACAAATAATGTAATCTACACAATGTATTTACTTCTGATAACATGTGAATGCATGTGCGTGCACATGGGAAATACAGTTTGAAATGTGTAATTACATCTCGTGTAAAATGTGACTTCAATAGCTCAAATCCTCTTCCTCCCACATCACTCACACTGCACGGGGGAGTGGATTACACACATAGGAGTGGGTCACACACGGGGGGGGGGGGTCGCACAAGGGGGTAGGGGGTGTCACTCACAGGGGGGGGAAGGGTCACACATGTGGGGAAGGGCTGCACACGTGGGGGTGGGTCACACACGGGGGGGGGGGGGTCACACACAAGGGAGGGTGGGTCACACACAAAGGAGGCTGGGTCACACAAGGGGCGGCACACAAAGGGGGGTGGTGGTTACACACGGGGGAGAGTGGTTGACACACATGGGGGAAAGTGGGTCATGAGGTCATCTGGTCAAGTCATCTGGTCAGGAAAATCGTTGAGTGAAATCGACAGTACAGAGTGGCCTGTAGCTGGTCGTGCGGGAAATGCAAACGCACTACATGGCGCGATTTTTCCCATCCCTGCCGCCACTAATGTGAGGTAGTTCATGCAGCCGGTCCTCTTTCGCTCTTTTCTCCCTCCGAAACGTAACGCGGCTCCAGCTCCCCCAAAAATCACCACCGTCAAGCAACACCCCCTTCTCCAGCATTGCAAAGGTTCAGAGAGCTCCGAAAAGTTCTCTTCACAAGCGCACCCGAGACAAAGCGACCGCCCGAGCCGAAAGCCAGCCAAGAGAGAGAAAATCTGTCTTCTTGCTCTTTTTCTGAACCTTCTCGCTCCGACATCACACCATCCAATCGCCCAAGGTCTATTGGATTACCCCATCTCCACGACCAATCATAAACATCGGGGCATGGCCCCTGCTCTTTCTAGAGGCATGGCTTAGTTTCCTATTACAATTCCTTGGAGGCGGAGTTTAGCCATCGTTCGGGAATGTTCGGCTTCTGTCGGTAATTTTGGTTAATTGTTGGTTGTTATTGTTGTTGTTGTAACAAAGGTTTTCATGGCCGCTCTTGTTACAACTGCCACAGGGAGCAACCACAGACTGGGGCAAACTAGCCTTAGACCCTACCTAGTTAACATAGCTCCACCCCCGTGTGAAGACACAAACAATCTTAAGCTCCAGTTTCCCTGCTTAAATACATCGAGACGTCTCCTACGCATCCATGGTCCATGCTACACCTATACAATCCTATCTATACTACGGTATTTCATCCTCTACCCCACAAACGTAACAGTAAAGTGTAACGAATTTGAGAAAGTGTAAAGAATGTGAGAATTATGGTTTTGTTGTGTGGAAATGTCACCCTCCGTAATGAAAAGAAAGGTCGAAGCTCGTCCTCTTAGTTAATTCCATAAACCTACACGCAAGGCACCATATATCCTTTTAAATAGTTATTCCCTTTATTCCATGTAGTTTAAGACTGTGTTTCCCAATAGTTTGACTCTTCATTGCACCGAATTAAATAAGAGTAGGTCCCATCTGCAAAGTGACAGGTTTGGATGGTTTTCGCCGCAAATGGACTCCATTGAGCACGCGGTCGGTTGGAAGAAGAAAGGTGGGTCTCCACCTCGTCATAGAGGGGAGGAGTGAGTCGGCCCCGCTCATCCAACCCAGAACGAGGGGTTTGGCTTGAGAGGGCGGAGAGAGAACGCTTGGGGGAGGTTCGCAAAGGTTGAAGGGTGGGGCTTATATAACCCGCGGGAGACGCCCACAGAAGAGATGCGCTGGAGATGAGCAGGTGTGTCCAAGCCGCCATGATACGTGCCGCGCTGCAGGAAATACGGACCGAGGCAATGCAAGGAGCACGCGACGCAGCAGTGCGGAGAAAGAAACTTCGCCCGCGCAGTTTGGGACCGCGGGAGTTCGCACGACCGCGGCTCGGCTTCTTGACGGCGGTGCCTTCTGGCCCGATCGTGCCCAGTCCCCGCTGAACCTTCCTTGCCTCTCAAAGTCATCCATCTCCAAGCCATTCGTTCCTGCCATCATTTCCCCATGTAAGTGTGAATGTTCATCTGTCTTTCACGTTATCCTGGGGTTTATTAATTAAGCTTGTATAGGTAAGCTAATGATTTCACTGTGTCTCCTGCTCCTTCCATTTCCCTGTATATAACCTTGACTGCTCTTTTTGCTTTGGCTTGTGTAAATAATTAATAAATCCTGTTATTCCTCTGTACTTCTTCTTCTTCTTCTTCTCCACATTCGGTCGCTTTAGAGGTTTCCCAATTGGATGTACGCGGCGCGATTCGGCCAACGAATAAATCGGGTCTAGTCATTGGTAACCGGCTCACGGTGCAGTCCGCTTCGCTCGGCGCAACTAGTCCATTAGGCTGCGACCATGAGCGGGGGAGTATTTCCTCGCGTGCCGGGGAGCGCTGGTATTTTAATAGGTAATAGGACGGTTTAGGCCTAATACCCTACCCAGCGTCGACCGGCCGTGGCGTAATACCCCCAGGACCACGTCGGTCAGTCATATAAGCGAGGGGACTAATCCCCCCTTGGTAAGTGGGGAAGGCCGACGTTGGATTCCGTAACAATATATATAAATATGCATGAATAAATAAATAATATAAATATGAATGAATAAATATACTGTTTACTTTCATCATAATATACAGACTTGGCATTTAATATGGAATATTTTTTTTTTTCTTGACTTGGGTTTACTTTCTTAACTCAGTATATCAATCTGGTGAGTTTCTTTTACACTTTGGTGATTTATTTGTTAAAAGAACCATGTCACTGATTGTCTGTCGCAGCAAGAAGTCAACAACAGGATTATATCACAGGTGGCGTGGCAAAATGTACGGACAGGTGCATTTGATGATTGGCTTCACAGTCGGGTATACAAGGGTTGTTGCGTTCTGTATTAGTGGAAAACAACTGCTGCACGTCTACAAAAGTTATTGCTGCTTCCTCTGGAGATGGTCCGTCAACTCGACAATGCTGTTTGTCATGGAGTGATGGCTTTAGGAAATTACGGCATGAAACAGCGTGCTATTGCTCGGCAGTATGGCATCACTCAAGGTCAGGTGTCAAAGATCCTGAAACGAAATGCTCAGAGGGGTGTCCCTACTCCAATACCGAGGCCAGGACGTCCCCGCAGAACCACAAGGAGGGATGATCGCCAGCTGCACCGGTTAGTCCGCAATGGCTGTACCAAGTCAGCTAATCGGCTTGGGGCTGAGTGGCAGCAACTGACAAATGTGCCTGTATCCAGAAGGCGAGTCAACCAACGACTGGTTCAAGCAGGCGATCGTGCCAGGTGTCTCCTGAGAAAGCCACGCCTGACCAGACAACACCACCAGCGCCGATTGCAGTGGGCCAGAGAGCACCGTCAATGGCAGCCAGGACACTGGAATCATGTGATCTTCAGTGACGAGTCTAGATTTCTGGTCTATCGTCAAGATGGCCACGTCCGAGTGCGCAGACTCCGAGTCCGTGTCCGAGTGCGAGTCCGAGTGCGAGTGCCAGTCCGAGTCCGCGCAGAGTCCGAGTGCGCAGACTTCATTGCATGAAGCCTACAACAAAGATTGTATAGTGCCAAGAGTCCAAGCTGGAGGTGGTGGGGTGACCGTTTGGGCTGCTTTTCATGCAGGGGGCAAAACTGACCTGGTTGTTCTGAATGGAAACCTGGACCAGTTCAAGTACAGGGCCATTCTGCAAGAAACATTGCTTCCGTTTGCTCGTGCAGCCTTTCGAGGAAACTTTGTCTTCCAAGATGACAATGCATGGCCTCATCGTGCTCCCATGATCCATCACTTTCTTGCTGGTGTAGAGCATATGGAGTAGCCTGCAATGTACCCGGATATGAATCCGATGGAGAACTTGTGGGCAGAATTAACGCGTCAAATCGACCACTTGGACCAGCAGCCGACCTCTGTGCGTGAAATGCAGCAGACTATTGTCACTGCATGGCAAGCGATTCCTGTCCAAACCTTGGCAAATCTCGTGAACAGCATGCCTCAACGTGTACGTGCTCTCCTGAATGCTCGTGGGAGTTACACGAAGTACTGAACTGTAATTTTACTGTCCGTAATCCCAGTCGTAATTTAACTTTTGTTTTTGGTAAAACATTTTTTTGGCTAATGTGCAAAATAAAGAGATACTTATGGAAAACGTACAGAAGTTTAACACAGTACTGTCCGTGAATTGAGTTCGATATCAGTTTACATCACTTTCAAGGATCAATTTATTTGTTTCGAAATGTCAAATGTGGTTTTTGTTTCTTTTAAAGGTCACATTAACAAAATCTAGAATAATTTCAACATAATTCCGGTGAACTTTTGGTTCGAAGACATCTTGAAAAGTAAGTTCACCCCCACAAAAAAAATATTCCATATTAAATGCCAAGTCTGTATATTCAACATCAACTCGTTTGGCTGTTTTAAAAGGACAAGAAAAGTATTTGACTCAGTTCAGATGAAAGACAAACTTCATGTAAATTTGACAATACTCCGAAGGCACCAAAGTAGGCTTTCTATCATTGGTTGAACAAATACGAACAGGTAAACCCTGTTCTCTTCCCCCTCCGTCCGCCTGTCTCTCCTTTCTCTTCGTTTAGAATTGAGATCAACAAATTCGAATGAGAAATCGATTATTTCATTGTACAGAATCGTCATCATATGCACAATGAACTGAGGATCATACATAGGCTATTGTAGGCGGAAGGACGTCCGAGTCTGTTCACTTTTTACCTTGACTGCCAAGGAGCGTATAAAGGAAGTAAATAAAATACATGTCCTGCGCTTCTCTGTTGGAGTATCACAATCTTAATCAATCGTACACCTGTACACAAATACACTCACCTGGCCTCTGGCATCCAAAATAAATATCGCCGAGACAGACATGATGAAAACTGAGGGGAAGCGAGAAAACCCTCGCGCTCGCACAGACTCAGGGTGTCCTGGGTGACGTGACTGCACACCTGGTCATGACGTAGGGTCCCAAATACTCTTCTTCTTCTTCTTAAAACCTTCCCGTTTTGATAATGTTTTAATATGTCGCATTTTTATTATTATTTTGATGTGCCTTATTCTTTACAGAGAGTAATGCTGCAGAAGCAGTTTATTGCCAAGGGTTACACTTGGTGGTTTGCCATTGCCTTCCCAGCAGTAGTTTAATGCAAGAATACTCCAACAATCATCCCCACATCACCCCCATCCTTCACAAGGTCCACTGGCTCCCCATCTCCCAGAGAATCCAGTACAAAATCCTCCTCCTGACCTACAAAGCCCTCCATAACCTGGCCCCATCCTACCTGACTGACCTCCTCCCCAGACACACTCCCACCCGCACCCTCCGCTCTGCTGCTGCCAACCTCCTGTCCCCCCCCATCCGGACCAAACTCAGATCCTGGGAGGACAGGGCCTTCTCCATCGCTGCTCCCACACTCTGGAACTCACTACCTCAAACCATCAGAGACTCCTCCTCACTCACCACATTCAAATCATCACTTAAGACCCACCTGTTCAACACTGCATTCAACATTTAACCCACAGCATTTAACCCCTGACTATCTCTTCTCCTTTTCCTTCCTTTCTGTTTGGTTATTTAATTATGTATTTTTGTCTTTTTTGTCTTTGTTTTTACGTACTATGTCAAAGCGTCTTTGGGTTTCTTGAAAAGCGTTATACAAAATAAATGTATTATTATTATTATTATTAACAATCAAACCCCCTCCCCTCCATCCCAAGTCCTCAAGTCTCTCATGTATCAAAGCAAGAGAGCATTGTTATTGCATTATATCTTATATTTCTTTATTACCTCATTAAAATGGTGGAATAGTTATAACTCTTTCCTATCCACCTTATTATTAGGCCGAAAAAAATATATTGCTGGTCTCTGGTCAGACCAAAGTTCCAGAATTGATGCGGCGATGCGTTTTTTTTTGTTTTTTTTGAAAAGCATGGATTGCACATATAAAGGTGTTTTTTGTGTCCTCATGCCTTGCGGTCCTCGTCATCTGCTGTGGCGCCGTCCAGAGGGAAATTAAAGACAGCCAATGGGACTTGTAGGCCTTTTTTTTGTAAATAATGAACACAAGCTTAAGTTATTTTAAAATGTATTTATTCTGAAAATTATTAAGTTCTTCAAACATATTATAGACTGCCATTTCGTTCTCGAGATCGCCTCGCCGTACCGTTAAACATTCCAATGCGTCGATCGCGTCAACACTGCGCATGCGCAAGTGGTCTAACAGGCCGATGGTCTCCCACGATGTCTTCTCCCAGTCCACCAGATTATCACAGACACTTACTACTTCATGACAAACGAGATAGGATCCAGGCCTAACTAACGAGACCACCCGCAGCTCTCTAGGCCTTCTGGTTGCTTCACACGAACCCGACAAAGAACGTCTTCGTTTCAATAAATGACAATATCCAGCCGATAGAGGCTTTGCATTGCGTGGGCGTCGTCCATGGCAACCGGTTCCGGCCGCCATCTTGGGCGGCATAAACATGGCGGGAAAGCTGTCGTTTCGTCAGACGGACCTGTCAGTTTATGCCCGTAGCTTGCCCGTTGAGGCGTTTTCGCGGTATTGCGAGAAACCGAGGCTGTGTCATCTGCCTGTGGACCTGTGTGGACCCACAAGTACGCCACACGCACTCCACACGTACGCCACACACACTTCACAAGTACGCCACACATACACCACAAGTACGCCACACGTATGCCACACACACTCCACAAGTACGCCACACGTACGCCACACACACTTCACAAGTACGCCACACGTACGCCACACACACTCCACAAGTACGCCACACGTATGCCACAAGTACGCCACACGTACGCCACACATACACCACAAGTACGCCACACGTATGCCACAAGTACGCCACACATACACCACAAGTACGCCACACGCACTCCACAGGTACGCCACACACACTCCACAGGTACGCCACACACACTCCACAGGTACGCCACACACACTCCACAGGTACGCCACACACACTCCACAAGTACGCCACAGGTATGCCACACACACTCCACAGGTACGCCACACGCACTCCACAAGTACGCCACACACACTCCACAAGTACGCCACAGGTATGCCACACACACTCCACACGTACGCCATTCACACTCCACATGTACGCCACACACACTCCACAAGTACGCCACACACACTCCACAAGTACGCCACACACACTCCACAAGTACGCCACACACACTCCACAGGTACGCCACACACACTCCACAAGTACGCCACACACACTCCACAAGTACGCCACACACACTCCACAGGTACGCCACACACACTCCACAGGTACGCCACACACACTCCACAAGTACGCCACAGGTATGCCACACACACTCCACACGTACGCCATTCACACTCCACATGTACGTAACCAAATGCCTAATCCTGCTTTTCACTTCGCGAGCGAAGGTAACAACCTCATGAGCCGTATTCTCACCTGAGAGCTGCAGTCAAGGCAGCTATGAAACCGTTTTACTTTTAGCGTTGTGTCGTCCGGATGAAATCGGGCTGTACATCCGACAGCACAACAACTCTTTACCATCGTGTAGGGGGCAATTTATACGTGAGACGAGTTTCAAATTGCCGCCATGACGTATGGTGGCAGAAGCAATGTTTTGCCACCCAAGCGGTCACGTGACTAAGACGATGACGTCACATGCAACATCCCGATTGGATTCATGACGTCACGGCACACAAAACTACTCATATCTTTGGAACGGCTGGTTGGATTTGGACAAACTAAACGGAGTTTTGTAGGGGAGAACCGTGCGCGAACGTCGATACCAAATTTGAAAAAACAATGTTGACGCGCAGGGTCAAAATCGATGCGCGCGCTGACCAGAGACCGGAAATATATTTTTCTCGGCCTTATGTCATTACCAACTTCACCGAGTCATACCTTCTCGTTACCTGCTTTACCACCTTCCCATCTACTCGATTCAGTCCGTTCAAAATCTTGGAAGCAGCGACACCCAGTATGTCTCGAGAGAACAATTACCTAAACTACCTTCAGGTCCCCCATTCAAATCTCACGAGATATGTTCCAGGGAATTGCCAATCTCAAGTGATTGTGAGTGGCCGAATTGTGTTAATAAATTATCCCAAATTAAATACAATATCGAAAGTAAATAACGATTAAATAACATCAAATTCACAATCTCGCGAGATTCTGTCATCTCGCGATATGTGACAGAGGGACAGACAGACAGACCTGACAAGCGTATTATTGTAGAGACTAGTGCAGGGGTTCTTAACCTGTGGTCCATGGACCCCTTTGGGGTCTGTGGATGGGCCTCAGGGGGTCCGTGAACCAGGCGCATAAAAATTATTAAAATTTATTTTCGCTAGCTTTTTATAAAAAGTTTTATTTTTTTGTCTATGTACAGGATGTTATGTACTTATTCTTGCTTACTGAACAGCTTTCTCACTGAAATGTATTTTTGAGCAGAATTGAAGTTTATTTCTTGTTTAATTTGCACAATTTGGAAATATTTCATTTTATTCAGGGAATGGTCATCGATTTTTGCATGAAAAAAGTGAGATATATTCTTTGTAAAGATTGTTTTTTTAATTCTGATTATGACGGTATGTGAAGGAAATAATTTTCCTTTGCAATAAAATGTATTCATTGTATGCAAAATTTTGTGTTTATGTGCATTTTTCTGGGGAGGGGTCTGTAGCTTTTACCAGATTCTCAAAGGGGTCCATGACTCAAAAAAGGTAAAGAACCCCTGGGCTATGTGCATTACCTTCATGGTGATTGCATAACCCCCCTCTCTTCCTCCCCCCCTCTCCCCAACCATACAGTGATAGGATAATTGTGTCAGCCACCCTACAATGGCATTTAAAAAAAAAAAAGCATGACACATGGGCAGACGGACACACGGCACATTTTATAGCATAGATAGATAATCGGAAATAATAGCGAGAACCTGCGTAACCTCTGTGGTGAAAGCCCTGCTTGAGATAATCCCACATAGTTAATTGGGCGGTGTATAGACAACAAACCGTGTGCATACCTCCAGTCCAGTGGTTCCCAATTTTTTTTTATCCATAACCCAAAATTTGAAATCACATTCAGCAAATGTTTGAAAAATTTGAAATTACCAAATTAATGGTACGGGTACCTACAATAAAAATTGCCAGAGAAAACGCTTCCCCCCCTCAAAAAAACTAGGATTTTGAGGGTTTTTCTGCCCAAGTTTGGGTTGTGACCCTGGGTTGGCCAACCCCAATTGTCTAGCTACTGGGATTGTACAAAAAATGTAAACACCAATGTAAAGTCACTTAATAGGGCGTTGGGCCACCACATATGGCCACTACGGCCTGGATGCACCGTGGCCTAAAATCCACCAGTGTCTGGAATTCTGCAGGAGGGGTGCGGCACCATTCTTCCATGAGAAAGGCAATCAACTCACACCTGTTTAATGGAGGTGAAAAACCATCTCTCAGGTGTCATTCCAAAATATCCCATAAATGCTCGATTGGGTTCACATCTGGTGACTGAGGCCTTGACATATGGATAACATCAGTGTCATGCTCGTCACACCATTGGGCGAGCACACGTGCTCTGTGGATAGGGACATTGTATAGGTTTTAGTGGCCTAAGCCTTTTTATAATAAAAAGGTTTAAAAAAAGAACATCAAAACGTCAAACAGGAAGTGAAAAACAGAATGAATGACAATAAATCAAAAACGATAATCAAACAAGTAAATAAGAATAAAAAGAAACAAAAATCTGGCCATAAATTAATTCCATCCAACAAATATAAAAACAAACCCCAAAGCTCACTCCTTCCCATGATGAGCCGCTTTGCTTCTGTCTCACCACCTATCGGCTCAAATCCGTTTAACTGTCATTTTACACTGGAGGGAAAACATATACTTCTAAGGAGAGCATTGCAATTATGGATATGACAGTTCCAACGAGGTTATTAACTTCATATAGCAGGAAGCACAACCATGGCGGCCATAGTACAGAAATTGTGGGACCAGTCAGGCGAACTGTCCAACCAATGGGTTGAACTTTTTCTTCTGGAACACACTGTACACTTGAAAAACAATGAGATATATTGCAACCATATTTGATCTTGCTGGACCATACTGTGATGTTTTTGTGATGTAAAATACAAAGTGATGGATTTTGAAGTTTTCATCATAAATATGTATATATATATATATTGTTGCGGTTTTAGAACCCACACTTGTTGTAAATAAATAACTCTTGTAAATATGACATTAAAGGTTAAAGGTAGCACCCTTAGTTAGGTCACAGCAACACGTAGGCCACCTTAGAAATTCCAGTTATTTAATTATTATATGTTTTAGTTAAGGCCGTGTTTCCAATAGTTGAATCTGCGTTGCATAAATTAAATAAGAGTAGGTCCCCAATCCATTCTGTCCATTTTGCGACCTCCCTCTCCAAGCGCCACCATTACGCGCCTTGCCAGCAGCGTTCGCTGCCTTAGCACCGCCATTAACCATGCGGTCGGCCCGAGGAAAAAGGGGACCGAACGCCAAGAACAAGGTGTGGCCTTCACTTATTTTTTCCATATGCAAAATTTGCATTTATGTTTATTTAAATTATACAATGGACTACAAAATGTAAATGTTTCATGATATTTGTTATATTATATCACCTTTATCTTTCAATATTGTTGAAATGAAGGTCAAATAGCTGTATGTTGAAATATGTTGAAAAAGTCAAAACTTTACATGGGGTGTACTTACTTTTTCACGTGACTGTATATACATATATTAGCTCCATTATATGAAAAATATAACCACAGTTCCAGTGATATGAAAAAAAGGAAAGGGGAAAGGAAAAATGGGAGGGTATTGGGATAAAAGGGAAGGAATGTATTATATGAGTAACGTAGGTTGAATCGAGAAATAGCAATAAGAATTGGAAAGTGTGTGTGGTGTGGTGTGGTGTGTGTGTCGTTGGTTGTTATCTCGATATGTGGGTTTTAGAAGGTGGAACGATGCCCTCCCAAGTCACAAAGAATCCACCTTCGTTTCATCCAGCAAGATGGATCCTCACCTCCCTGTTGATCTCTACATTCAGCATCCAAAGTCCAGCATTTTAGAAATCTTTTATGGTAGCAGAAATACACAATTAACAAGAATGCCAAACTTTGTTAAATTGCTTTTATTAAATAATGTCGGATTGGTACATACATGGTGTGGAAAAAAAATACCAACACAATTTTCCCAAAGTGCAAGCACAACATCCTACATGAACTATTATTGATCAAAAACAAAATAAAATGCTGCCCTCGAGTCCACCCACACCTCCCCCTCTCCCCAGAGGTGTGCAAGAAGCCAAATAGACCCAAATGACAAGTCGTTTCATCCAGCCACAAACTCCAACTGGTCAATCACTCCTTCACAAGGATTTCAGGTCCTCAAGTCACTGATATTCCCCAGCGACCTCCAGATTTCTTGTTACTTGGTCCAGCTGACTTTAGGAATATCATAATGTTCAGTAAGTGTGTCTAGGTGCCGGTTGAAATCTTCCACTCGCTTTTTATGGCTACGACTTGCCTTCTTGAGCACTCGCTGCATAAGCTGAAAGGGCATGGTGAAAGAAAGAGGATTGTGAGGTAAAAAAATAAATAATACAAGTACAGATACATTCAAAGTACACCGCCCCCATGCCAAATAATTAAATATCATCCAGCGCGGCATTGCCGGGGCGCCTGCGGCGCACGGCAATACCGCATTGCAGCTCACAGAGACTGTATTGGGAGGGAGAGGTGTACAATAATTGATTGATTAATTGCATAATTAAAATCAATAAAAGATTATCATCAAATATGTTCTTAATCAATTGGCTAATAGCATAACTAAACCACTTGTGCTTCATCCAAAGATGTATCTTTTAGAAATTTAATGAAATAAGGCATTAATAAAAAATTAAATAATTAATTGATTAATCAATAAATAATTAATCGATTAAGTGATTAATGAATAAATCAAAAATATCCTTTATAGCCACATCACTTGGTCACTGTCATGTCCAAATATTAGCTTCCTAGCTCAAAAGAAGGTGCCTGAGATATTGCCCAGATGAGGAAGAAAATAAATAAATGATTAATAATTAAAATAAATAAATAATAATCCCAAAAAATTGAATAATTAATCAATTGGCTCATAGAACACATAAACCACCACCATTTCATCCAAATCTGCAACTAAAAAAAATAAAAAAAATTGTCATTAATCGAATAATGAAATAATTAATCGATTAATTGATAAATCAATAAATCAAAAATAGCATTTGCAGCCAAATCACTTGGTCATTGGCATGTCCAAATATCAGCTTCCTAACTCAAAAGGTGCCTGAGATAATGGCCAGAAGAGAAAGGAAATGTATAAGTAATCGCTAATCACTGGTCAACAAAATTTTTAAAGTTTTATGGTTCTCGTATATTTTGAGGTGATTCAAACCAACATGAACCTGTAGATTTTGATTATGATATCCAATTTTCACTAGCACTTCCAGTTTTTGAGAACCAGTATACCATAGGAATACCACTTCATTTGAAACTTGGGTTGATGAAGAACTTTGTGAAGGCCATGGATCAAGATGGTGCTGGCTTCCACTACTTGCTAATGAAGTTCCAAGGCATTGTATCTGAGGCCAAAGTAAAGGCGGGTGTTTTCAATGGTCCTCAAATTCGTCTTGTACTCACTAATCAGGACTTTGTAACGAGACTATCTGAGCTGGAAAGCGTTGCTTAGGATAGCTTTGAGGCTCTTGCTAACAATTACCTTGGAAATTTTCGAGCACCAAATTATGAAGAGCTTGTCGACAAGATGTTGAAGAGTTACCAGGCGCTCGGTGCTCAAATGTCACTCAAGATACATTTCTTCCATTCTTATTTGGACTTCTTTCCACAAAATCTTGGCAATGTCAGTGATGAACATGGACAAAGGTTTCATCAGGAAATTGCCATCGTGGAGACTCGATATCAAGGCCGATTCAATCCAAACATGATGGGCGACTACTGTTGGACTTTACAGCGTGAAAGTGATTGCTCCTACAAACGCAAAAGTAAAGTTCAGAAGCACTTTTAATGTGATGTAAATAAAAACTTAAAGTTCATATTATTTTTTGTGATATTTTATAAAGTTCATATTATTTTTGGAGATTTACATTTTTTTATGTGATGTAAATAAAAACTTAAAGTTCATATTATTTTTTGTGATATTTTATCAACTTCATATTATTTTTGGAGATTTACATTTTTTAATGTGCATGTAAATAAAAACTTAAAGTTCATATTATTTTTTGTGACAATAAATAGACTTATTGAGACTTAATCAAGAAATTCGCATGCTCTTAAGATTTTTTCCACACTTATCATGTACTACGTCAAGGTTACGTGATAGCGAAATTTTAAGGTCAGATTCGGATTCGTGGGCACGAAATTAGTTAGAAACAGTTGAAAATAAGTCAGAACCAATTTGGCTGTTGACCAGTGTAATTAAATAACTCATCAATTAATGGATTAATAAAAAAACAAAAAAAATACCGTTTTTGACAAAGTACTTGCTCACTATTGTGCCGAAATTTCAGCTTCCTAGCTCAATGGATGGCTGAGATATCACCTGGACAAACAAACAAACAACCAGAGTGAAAACCGAGTACTCCCTTTCAGCGTGCGTCATTGCCGAGCCCCCTTCGGTGCCCGGCAATGACGTTATGCAGCACCTGGAGATGGCCTAGGAAAGGAGCGGTGTACAACAAACAAACAACCAGAGTGAAAACTGAGTAATCCCTTTCAGCGTGCGTCATTGCCGAGCCCCCTTCGGTGCCCGGCAATGACGTTATGCAGCGCCTGGAGATGGCCTAGGAAAGGAGCGGTGTACAAAAATTAAAAGAGAGAGTAGAAAGTAGGATAAGAGGTTTATACAGGTTGGGGCATGGGGGGGGGGGGGGTGGGAAAAGGATAACAATTACAGCAAGTTTCTGTCGTTTTGATAGAACGTCGTTGACACATTATGGGACAATAGTCGACTTAAATCATGCTAGTCCGATATAACATCGTTTAAAATTTTAAAGTACGGTACTCTTCTCTTCTCAACACAAGATTCGTCTTAATATGGCTATTCGTATTTCCCCAGCGCTCTGAACCTACCATCTCGCCTCAGTGACGATTTCTCCGCTCCGGATTGGCCACACTCAATTTGTTAAATAGCTCAATCAGATATTTCTCAATTCCAGATTCGCAGCACGACTCACCCGGAAGTCCGATCAGAATGAGGGCAGTGCCATAATCGCACCGGGCTTACCTCCCCTTTTCATTCACAGCACATAAATTATTCGAGCAGTCTGTCCGAGCCACGAAGGCCTGCCTCTCCCTCCTTTATCCCTCCACTCTCAACCCACACAATTAAATTGTCTATTTTTGTGCATACATTATTGTAATTGTGTTCTGTATTGATTTGGATATTTTAGTCTCTAATATGTATTCAAGTGAAGGTTAAGTTAAGTCAGGGTGACTAAAAATATTTCCCTGGCAACGCATCGTATCCGAATGAGGCGGTTTTGTATAACGTCGCAGTTTATAGGAACTCATCCACAATGTAAATCAGCGACTTGATGCAGTGTAAATTAAATGTGTTTTTGAGGCACAAACATAAAAAAGTTTAAAAACCAGATAGAATAAAAGTTGACAAAAACAATGAAGGCCAAATCATCTCTCGCTTTCTCTCACCCTCTTCTCCTGCATTTTCTCAAAAGCGATCTGAGCGGGTGTGCGCTTGTCCATATCCACTCGGTTGAACTCGGAGCCCTCTTTTACAGTAGCCTCTTCTGCAGCAATCTCCTGTAACCTCTCCTTTAACTGAGAATTTTTCTTGATTTTCTTCTTTCTGAAAAGGCATATAAACACTCATTGGAAGTGACAATATTTACAATATCCATTTATCATTCAGTTATGGGAGTGCCACGATCACCTGCAGGAAACACAAATGATTTTAACGAATAAAGGAGTCTCAATAAGAGTTCACAGGCTACCTTAGAGGAGGATGTGCGCGTCTCACAGACAGACAGTGAGAGTGACTTGCCTGAGCAGTCTAGCTCGTCCCAGTCTCGTCATCAATGTGTGTGCCATCCATTGGAAAAGACGTTAACCCAGAAGACCCATCTGCCACCACGTCCTTTGTGAACATTAAAAATTCCATCGTGTCTATTGCAAAGAGTAGGTGAGTTATCGCAGGCACCCTGGCAAAAATCCTGCCCCGATGACTGTTGGGAAGGCGAAGGAAAAATATCCAGCATAGCCTTTGCCAACAGACTACTTTGGAAGCACTGAAGCTCTGTAAAGAGCATGGCACGTTGATAATGCCTTAATAATACAAAACGTTTAAAAAATGATAATTGGATTTATTATCCAAGGTTGTGTTGTCAGAGTAGAAGCATTCATATGCTTTCAGTGTATAATTATTAGCGCTGAGGAAGCGCCTCTAGCGAATGACTTCCAGCCAGTGTAACGCGAATTCCTGTCACAGGAATTCTGAGATCATATAAGTGTGACGTGGCAGTTCCTGATTGGTTCGTGTTGGGGAACCCCTTCTCGCTGCCGACGTGACGTAAATTCGCGCACGCGCACTGGTGAAGCGCGAGATTCGGCCCAAGGTTCTTATTATTATTATTATTATTTTTGTATACAAGATCGAGGCTCGAACCATGATCGAGGCTCGAAATTCCATGCCCGAACCTCAGCGCAATCCAAGAGGATTCACTTGTTTACGTTGTGTAAGCATGCAATGCGGGAAAAAAAAGTTCAGGTCAAAATTGAAGGTGCTCTTTCACATTCCCCATCCACACATCCAAAGGCAGCCTGGACTGGAAGTCGGTCCGACCTCCTGGTCAGGTCAAACCTGGTCAGGTCAGGTCAGGCCAGGCGTGTGATGCACGGTCAGGTCAAACGTCAAAGTAAAGCAAAGCAGAAACTTCCCTTCCTGCGAGGCCTCTCGGGCGCTAACGTGCCAAAAGAGAACCGTCCAGTCTGAAGATGATAAAAATGAACATTGAACAACCACTAACTCGGACTGTGATAGTGTTTGGCATGGGACCAAGTTTGGTGTCACAGGTTTTTGATCACCTTGATTAAAATAAAATAAAATAAAAATTTCCACTTTTCACAATGAAAACGTCACTGATGCCGTTTTACTCTTTACAGAGCATTTATCTGAAGTTTGCTTCAACATAAATATATATATATACATATACAGGGTGAGTCAGATGTAGCGCCCGATTTCTGTTTATATATATATATATATATATGTATATATATATATATATCTATATATGTATATATTGTTACGGACACGACTTATTAAGATGTTATGCTGGGCCGAGCGGAATGGCCGCCGTGTTCGCACAAGTTACCCGATTACACTCGAACGTTGGCCGAATCGCGCTACGCTAGATCAATGAAGGAAAGGACACAACGGCTGGGATTAAATGACACGACACCAGGGGTACAGTTCTCAAGACCTCCGGAGGAGGATATAATATGGGTTATGCAGAACGTTTAGATTACACGGCACAGAGGTACAGCACAGAAAGATAGGCACTTATACACGGTCTTATCTTAGCCCCGACAGACCACAAACGGGACAAGACTGACTCACACAGGGATTGATGGCAAGGAAGGGCAGGTAGTCGATAGCTCAAGGTGCACCTTGAGCTCAGGGGCAGAATCGACTCGGTCCGGTCCAGAGAGGCGGGGAGGTATCGTCGCGCTGGAGGTGGCGTCCTTTTCTCTCCAAGCTGAGGCACATCTGACGTCACCTCCGGTAAGTGGCTGCGTATGTCCAGCGGGGAGTGACACGCCCTCGGCTCGTTAGCTCCGCCCCAGATGGAATCGGTCCGCCGCTTCTTATTGGGTGCGGGGGGTTACCGGGCTCCGCCCTTGACGAGGAGCTGACAGTCAGCCCCTGAGTGGTAACCCCGTCGGTAACATGGTCAATGGCGGCTAACCAAGCCGGAGTGAGGACGCGCACTCCCCGCGCCGCTGTTGTTGTTGTTGGTGTTGCTGTTTCATGGGGAAGAGATGCGGGGAGGTATGGGGAGGTCCTAAACTTACTACTGGTGCCATACAATCACATTCTGGTGCAACGAAGAGTCAGAATTAATGGAAACGAGTCCTTAACTGACATAGACTAAGAATAACTAGCAAGATGTCCTATAGTTGTCTACGTGAGATGCGGTGAACCTGGGCACGACATTTAATGGGGGAAAAAGGGGAAGGTCGGGGCTACAGAGTGTTGTTTACAGACAATGGGACTAGGGAGTGGGGGATTGGGGATAGTTGGGGAGTATTGGGGAAATAGGGAAATATTTACAAGCGGATATGGATGGAGGCCAAATCCCATATCCGCAACATTGCACCCTTCTCTACCTCGGGGCGTCCCGACCCGATAAATCTTTACCTACGTTAGTGTGGCACTCAGATGTAGTTCCCTCTACTATTAACTCAACCCTGAGTGCGACAGTTTTACAGATGTTCACAAATGAGTAAATATGTCCCCCTGCGACGTTGCACCCTTCTCCTCACAGAAACACACCCACAGGATAACCGAATCGCGAAAAGAATCCTCAAACTAAACATACAGCCGGTAGGGAGCATCATTTATACAAGACTACACTGATATTTACACTACGATCCAGGACCTGTTTTTGGAGGAACACATGCAGATGTTATGCATAGAGAGAGCACGCATGCCAGCATCGATACACCAACCCACGAGTGCTCTGTGGCCTTACGGCCTTTAATAATGTGCAGAGCACCCCGTTCAAGCACCAAAAGCACCCATCACACAGTCAGCACCATCCGGTGCACCAATAAAGTGTTTATAGTCACCGGTGGTGTCGCAGCCGGCCGATGTTCTGCCGCTGGTCTTGCCTTCATGTGGTGCATTTGGCCTTCTGGCTTCTTTCAAAAATAAAGAAAGGCGCCAACCGCGTCCATTTCTTTATTGTGGCCGTCAGGGGGCCAACTAAAAGTGGTTCACCTGTATGGCATAGGTGCCACGTTGACCCAGAGGTCCATCGACGGGTGGTGCTTGGCCGCAAAAGACTGCGGTCCATGGTGGGCGGCCACAAAAATTGCGGTCCATATGGTGTATCGATCCCGGCAGCAAGCAGCGAAAGTGCAGGCCCACAACTGCGGAGCCAGCACCTCTCTCTCCTCTCTCTCTGCCCCAAAGCCAGATCCTCGGAGGTGGGAGACAAAAGAAGATGACAAGTGAGTAAGGTGGTAAGGGCGCAAAAGTGCACGCAATACAAGGTGATGCACACTGGGGGCACATGGGAACCAGGTGAGACAGGTACGTTCCTACCGTACGCCCCCCCCCCCCCCCCACCAGGTAACCTACATTGCCCCTCCCTTACCCCTTACTGTATCCACAAAACACAACACTACCCATAAACATCTACTTTACAAATCAACAAACGTCCCTACTGTCTTCCCCGTTCCTCCCATAAACCAAATTCGTCTTCTCTCCCTCCTAACCAATCAAATTTGCCATTTCCAACTCTCATCAAAATTTGCCATCTCCAATTCAACATCAAAATTTGCCATCACCAATTCATCATCAGTCCCTCCTAAGGAGGGAGAGATGGAATCACCCCAACGTCTCATCCACGTCGTGATGCGTCTCACCAATCCAACCAGCAATTCTTATTTCCTGCACACAGAACAAAGAAAACACAGGTGTGGAGTCATCATCCTCACCTCAGGTAAGTGGCTGCGTATGGTGCGACAGGTTCATCAATCCTAACTATTTCCTAAATGACTTTAACAACTTTACATTACCCGGGGTCTTTCCCTGCCAATCCATTGGCCAACTTGAGCAACTTCCGGGCTACTCCCTCCTCCGGTATGATAGACCTGAGCCTCGTCCTGGAGGCGGGGTTGCTATCTTTATCAAAAACTCTCTTCCTCACTCGCCCTGCACTGCACTCTCTCCACCTCACCCCCAGGAATACCTCTGGCTACGGCTTCCCCTTCGCTCCCACCTCTTGTTCATATGTGTGTTGTACCGTCCACCAAACAGTGATGACTCCATCTACATCTCGCTGTCTGATGATATGGACCAACTTCTATCTACTCATCCCAACTCTCTCTTCCTCATATGTGGTGATTTCAACTGTCATCATGCCAGTTGGCTGGGTGTGGGTACCTCTCTCACCAGCCATGGCTCCTCAGCAAAGGACTTCTGCGACTCACTGGGACTGACACAATCTGTCAATTTCCCGACCCGGATCTCAGTCAACGGAACATCTTCTCTTCTGGACTTGGTTATGACTAACTTCCCTGAAAATGTCTGCTGCTCTTCTTCTGCTCCGATCGGATCATCTGATCATGTCCTTGTTAAAGTGGACATCTCTCTGACCATCCTCAGGGAGCCTGCTCAGCGTCGTCGAGTCTGGCATTTCACTCAGGCCAACTGGCACGGTCTTCAAGCAGCCATCAATCATCTGGACTGGTCTCCCATCTCTACCACCTCTGACATCAACTCATCCTGGGAATTCTTCCAAAGTAAATTGCTCTCTCTCATGCACAGATTTATCCCATCTCGTCTTCAGTTGTCATACCCTTCCTCCCGTCCATGGTACACGGAATCTTGTGGTGAGGCTGTTGCCCAGAAACAACTTGCCTTCGTCTCCTGGAAAGCAAATCCAACAGAAGGAAATCTCATTTCCTTTCACAAAGCCCGAAACAAGTGTGTGTCCACCCTCAGGAGAGCCAGGAAACAATATCTCTCCGTTCTCAAGACCGAACTCTCTTATCTGTCTCCCTCTTCCAAATCCTGGTGGCGTCTGGTCAAATCCGTTTCTGGTGTTTGTTCCCCCTCCATCCCCTCCCTTACCTCAAACGGCTACACAGCTGACTCCGCACGTGAAAAAGCTGAATGCCTCAACTCTGTGTTTGCCTCTAAATCTTGTGTCCCAAACCCATCCCTCTCTGTACCCACCATACCCAGTCGTACCCTGCTGCTCCTGGACTCCGTGTCCTTTCCTCCTGACAAGGTGGAAAAGCTTCTGTCAACCCTCGACTCTGATTCTGCAACTGGACCCGACGGCATCAGCCCACGGGTCCTAAAATCCTGCTCTGCTGCTCTATCTCACCCTCTCTCTGTTCTCTTCACCCTCTCTTTTGCTCAAGGTCAACTGCCATCTGCTTGGAAATCAGCCAACATCACCGCTTTGCACAAAAAAGGTGCAAAAACAGATCCTAGCAACTACAGACCAATCAGCCTTCTCCCAATTATCAGCAAAGTCATGGAATCCATCATTGCTTCGGATATGAAATCTTTCCTCTTCTCCAATGGCTTGATCTCTGATCATCAATTTGGTTTCAGACCAGGTCACTCTACTCTGGACATGCTGCTTCTGCTGTCTCAACAATGGATGGAGGTCCTCAATGCCAAACAGGAAATTAGAGCTGTCTCCCTCGACATATCACGTGCCTTCGATACGGTCTGGCACCCCGCTCTGCTCACCAAACTCTCCTCCTTTGGTATCCATGGAAATCTCCACGCATGGCTGGCGGACTTCCTCTCTAGTCGTCGTCAACGTGTGGCCCTGAATGGGTTTCTCTCATCTCCTCTTCCTGTTCAGGCTGGAGTTCCCCAAGGCAGTGTTCTGGGCCCCGTGCTTTTTCTGGTCTTCATCAATGATCTCTCTGACTCTCTCGAAAATCCTCTCTATCTCTTTGCTGATGACTCCACTCTCTGCCGCTCCATTCCTCTTCCCTCAGATCGGCAGTCTGCTGCCTCCTCACTCTCTGAAGACCTGGACAAAATCACAGACTGGTCAAACAAGTGGAACATGTCTTTCAATCCTGACAAATCTCACACTCTTACTATGTCTCTCCGAAAAGATCGACTGGACAACCCTCCCATCTACTTTCTCAACAATCCTCTCCAAGAAGTTCTGTCGCTCAAGATTTTGGGTCTCACTATCTGCCATGATCTTTCTTGGGAAAACCACATTTCCAAGCTGGCCTCCAAAGCCAGTCGCCGACTGGGCATCCTCCGTCGTGCGAAGTCCTTCCTCGGCACACCTGAGCTCCTCACCACATACAAGGCTTTCATCCGCAGCTCAATGGAATACTGTTCTCCCCTATGGGCCGGTGCTCCTGCCTCACACCTAGCTCGGCTTCACGCTGTTGAAACCAAAGCTTTCAGAATTATTGGAATCTCCCGCGATGAAGCTATCTCTGAGGGCCTTTCACTGACTCACCGCAGGCAGGTAGGTGGTCTTTCTGTCTTCTACCGACTCCTCTCCGGCCTTGCACCCCCAGCTCTCTCTGTGCTCTGTCCCCCAAATATTCCTACAGGTCGCACAAGATCTGCCAGCAACCCTCTGATGGTTAAACTGCCGAAATCTCGGCTCTCTGCTCACCTTCACTCTTTCATTCCTCTTTTCTCCCGCCTCTGGAACAAACTCCCTCACTCCCTTCAATCCCACTCCTCCCTCCAGGTCTTTAAAACAGCTGTTCACCACCATCTCTTATCTTCCCCCATCCAAAACCTTGATCTTTTCAACCCACGTTAATTCACCCCAGATCCACCTTGTTTGAAATTCCAACTTCTTTCCTGGAAGTCCTGGCAGTGTCCATATGTTTTATACCTCTCCCACCGCCCCCTTCCCACGCCCCCCCCCCCCCAAAGCCCTCGCCCTCTCTCAGATCTCTCGATGTCTCCATGTCTCTCGGTCCCTGCTCTCAAATGTTGTGTTTGTGTCCTTCCCCCTCTCTCCCCATCTTGTCTACCGCTCCCTGTTATATGTTTTATGTGTCGGTTTGTCTTTCTGTGTGATTAATGTTCGCTCTTTCACGAGCCTCGACCTTGTATACAAAAAAAAAAAAAAAAAAAAAAAAAAAAAAAAACTTACACTATGGGTTCTAAAAACCAATTCCCATTGACCAAACTGTGGTGCCTCTCAATTTGGGGTCTCACTCCCCCGATTCATCTCCCGGTACCCTCGCACAATTTCTGGGCTGCGACGTGTAGCTCTCCCAGCAGGTCTACCCACCTGCACACCTCCACCACTGTAGTTGCCTCCGAGCTTACCTGCTCCTTACCCTAACCTATCTACCTGGGGAAGGCCCTCTGGCGCTCTCCCCACTCGGTGCCCTCTCTGGCACTGGGCTACCCGGGTCCGTCCTCCGGATCCTCGGGCCCCATCCACAACTCTACCGGCTCCCAGAGCCCACCTGCGGCCTCACCTGGCCGACATCCTCACAGTGGTGGAGTGCCCAAACCAACTACACACACTAACAGGCTACACGCCCAGCCATTTCCACAACACTAATGCACCCATCCACAACACCATTCTGCAACCGCACCACAAATGCCAATATCCAACCACAATTTACCTATACCCTCTACCTAACACTTACACTACCCGCCCCGGGTACTCGTGAAAGGGGTCCACTCTTCCCCCATCCACACCTTCGCACCATGCACACCACTCCGTACCACTTACTCCAACTCTCTCCACACCACTCATTCTCTGCTCCATATATTCCACACACCTGTACTTGCACACCTGTGCTCTCACACCTGGTGCCACCTGCACCCTTCTCTCCCCAAGCGCATTCGCGCTGATCTACAACACTCACTACTCATACACTGCTCCACACACCTCCTGTCCAGTTGCACACCTGTGCAATCACACGTGTTCAATTCTCAACCACACGGCATCATCTCAGCTAACTACTCCCCTCTGAAACTTGCGCTTCCCAGTCATCCCTTTAAACTATTGCGCTCCCTCGTCATTATAATCCACACTAATCTACCTGCGTCCCCACTACAGGTATCAGTCACTAACTAATCTTAACGTTACCTAAGGTCATCTTCGCTAGATCCCTACACACAATATCCTAACCCACCCGGGCTAGTTTTCACTGCCATACACCCCATAATCTATCGCGCATTTGCCCCACCTGGGAAGGGTGGCAGGGATGCCACCCTTACCCACCGGGCCCATCGCTCATCAATCCCCCAGTCCTCTGGCACTAATAAGCCCCCCTTATTCAGAGGTACTGGGTCCCGCCTCGGCATCTAAAGCCGAGGCAATCCACGGGGGCGCCTGCTCGCCGGTGTAAGGCCTTCTAGTTTACCGGGGTCTGGCGGGGGGGTGTCTGGGGTCGGCTAATCCGCTCCCCCCTGGGCGGAGTTAAGGACCTCAACCGCCGGGGATCATCCCGGCACGTGGCTCGACAGTGCCGCGCCAGGTGACCCAGACGGTTGCAGGTATAGCACCTCACCTGATAAGGTGCTTGCCTCCGGAATTCCAAATTTTCCCCCCTGAAGGTCCGAATTGGATTACCCGCTCGTGGTCCACCGCGGGCCACCTCCGGGGCCGCCTGCCATGGTCCAGGTCGCGCCAGGCGCTGGTCCACCAGCCTCCGGACCATGGCCGCCAGGTCAGGACTCACGTCGGGGGCGGGCCCCCTAAGGGGTCCGCCCTCCATCGGGGGTCCCACCTGGCGGACCGCCATTGCGGGACGCTCGCTCCCCCGGGCTAGGGGCCTCGCTGCTTCCCAACGGGCCGCAGCGTCAGCCGCCTGGCTCAGAGTCTGCGGGCGCCACATGGCGAGCTGCTGCCGGAGCTCAATATCCGGGAGGGCCTGGATAAAATGGTCCAGCGCCAGGCTTTCCCGGGAATCCGCTGCCATGCTAGCATGTGCGATCCCCACTGCGCGGCGAATGTCGTGGGCAAGTTCCCCGATGGCTTCCTGGGGCTTGCGTTTTCGCAGCGCGAGCTGAGCTTTAACAAGCTCGCTCTGCTGTTCAATGCCGAATCGATTAATTAGGGCGTCGCGGAGGGCTGGCAGGGTGAGAGCACCCGCTGGTAATGCCGTCAGCACCTCCGCCGCCGCGCCGCGCAATGCGGCCACCAGGTGTACTCCACCTTCGTCCTCACCCCAACCGTTGCCCTTACACACACAGTCAAACTGCGCCAGGTACGCGCGTAGATCACTCTTGCCGTCATACGGCGCGAGTGGGACCTTGTGGGACCACCTCGTATGCGAGTCGTTGCCCGCCTGCCGGACCCCGTGCGTCGCCCCTTGCGGGGTCAGCGCGGGGCCGAACCGGCCGGGCCCCCATAGTACATTACCCCCAAGGGGCTCTCGTGCCTCCCCGGTCCCTCTAACAACTACCCCCGTTGGTGTCGATGCATGGGTCACACTTCCGCAACCCGCTACCCATTCCATACCACCACAACCTTGCTCACCCACACCTCGCACCTCTTGTTCCATACCCTCCGGACCAGCCATACACCTCACTCTTGGCCTCTCACGAACATCCGGGTCTATCTCGACCCCCAAGCTTATTAAATCACCTGGCGCATCATACGCACGACCATATTGGTCACCACTTACACCGGGTCCTCTTTCTCTTCGCTTCTCCTCCATCACCTGCGAATCCCTCATCCGGTTAATGAGCACATCATCACGATCCGAACACAGACTTTGGACCAATTCTTTTACTTCCTCCCTTATCTCTTTCTTATCCTCTCTCCGTCGCTTCTTAATTTCGCTCACCCCTTCTTCCACTTCTTCTAATTTCTGCTTCACCTCCTTCATCTCCTCGTGCGCCCCTTTAAGTTCTTCCTCTAACTCCACTTTATTTTTTTCTATGTGCTCCCGCACCTCCCGCTCTTTAACCTCCATCACCTCTACCACCTTGTCCATTTTCCTCGTCAGGTCCTCATGTCCCGTCTGACACTCTTTTTTAATTACCCCTACGTCCTTTTTCATCTCCTTCTGTGTCGATTTTAAACCCTCTATTACCGCTGTGTTCTTCTTTACCTGGTCCCCCAACTCCTTTTGTCCCACTGTCAGTTGTTCTACTCCCAGCGTCAACTCCTCTATACCACCTTGCAATTTTACAGTCCCCTTTCTCACCTCCTTCTCCATGCGCTCCTTACAGTGCCTCACCTCCTCGCGCACTCCTCCGACCTCCTCACTCACACCTCTTCTGATCTCTTCTCCCATCACTTGCATCTCCTGCCCAGATGCCACCCTCATCTGCTCCATTTCCTCCCTGTGAGCATCCAGTTTAGTTTCTACCCCCATTCTGACCCCCTCTATCTGCTGCCCCATTTGTTTAACTTCCCTTTCCGCTTGGTCCCTCATGTCCCTCAATTTGCCTTCCATACTGTTTTCTAACCCCTCTAACCCCTTTTGCATCCCTTCCATTTGATTCTCTTGAGCGGCCATTCTGTTTTCTACCCCCATTAACCCCTCCTGTATTTCCCCTAATCTACTCCCTAACCCTCCGATCTGGGCCCCCATGTCCTCCCTCAAT